>NC_139948.1:9126865-9131865 GCF_963454915.1 Gymnoscopelus microlampas
ACACCAGTGGGTCTCAAAGTGCGGTCCAGGGAGGGACCCTCATGGTTCCTTGAGGGGGTTCCAAATGGCCCCTTACAGGTGTGTAACTCTGAGAGTGTACAAATGGAACCAAAGGTTCCATTTGTACACTCTCAGAGTTATGGGGGTCCTTGAAATTGAGAACCACTGCACACAATGGAACAGAGCCTTCATTAGTATCATTGGTAACACCTGTGAAGGAAGTAAGGGAGAGGCCCGAGGCACAGAGTGCCGCGCTATGAGTATGTAGATCTACTATTCTTTTTTTAACCGTGAAAAATCTTTGAATATATATATTTTTAAAGTGAACATTTTTAACTCAAGTCTTCGCTCCTGGGGGATTCTACACATGTCTTCTAAATCCTAACAGTTTTTTTTTTTTTTATTATTATGTTGCTATAATATCAGTGGTTCTCAAACTTTTTCAAGTCAAGGACCACCGAAAATGATGTTCCAGCAAAGATTTGAGTCAAAAATGTTCGCTTCAAAAGTATATAATATATATATTTAAATATTTAAATCATGAAACACACATTTTCATGATTTAAAAAAAAGAAAAATAGCAGATCTACAAGCTCTTAGCTATGAGCTTGTAGATCTGCTATTTTTTGAATAGCCAAAGTATAAGAGATGCGTTCCCGGCTTTAATGGGTTATCGGGTTAATTGTGAAGATGCACTGAGGCGCCCTCTCTCTGAAGCGTTGCCCACGCTCACTCCTCGACGCTCCTTGGGGGAAATCAGTGAAGAGCCGTAATGCTATCGCTTGTCTTGCTACTTTAGCCATTAGTCATGGAAGCTGTGAGTAAGCCGGTGTTCTTTTACAGCCATTTCGGGGAGTGAAGCATTTTCTTGGCTGTGCACCAACGCGTCTTTCTCCATTTATTTTGTCTCCCTTTAGTGGTGGAAAGTAAATAAGTGTATTTACTCAAGTACTGTACTTGCGCCGCTACATCTGAGAGGAAAATGTTGTGCTTTTTACTCAATTATTTAACAGCTTTAGTTCCTAGTTACTTTGCAGCTTCAGATTATTAGTACAAAACATTACATTAACCACTAAAATGCTATTTTCTACTTCGGCTATTCCAATATAGCCGATCTACAAGCGCACAGCAATGTACTGTGATACATATCGTCTCTGTCGGGTGGAAACCTTATCCAATTTCAGGATTCAAATTCAATAGTAGCAAAAGTAGCAGATCTACAAGCTCAAAACACTCAGCTTCACGCCACGTTTCGAGTCTCCTACTCGTACTCCTACTCTTTGAGCCGGTCATCAAATTATTGGCTTAGGAATGCGACACAAAAAAAAACGATATACTGTACATGAATGTAAGGCTTCAAGGGGGTGTAATTGATAGCAAATAAGTCATTTTTTTGGGTGAACTACTCCTTTAAAGGACAACTTTGGTTTTTTACAACCAAGGTTTATATTTTAGCTTGTAATTAAAGTAAATAAATGATGAGTGTAATTTTTTTTCCATTTACTGCTTTCTATAGTTTTAGCATTTTTTGCGATATTTTTTACAGTGGGCGGGGGCATTCTGTCCGGTGGCTAAATATGCCTTTTTTACACAATAAAAAAGGTCCGGCTGTCTGAGATGGCCAGATGTGAGTTATTGGGGGCTAGAAGAGCTACTGTAAATAATAATAAAGAAAACGCCGGGTTAATGTGTTAAAAAAATGCATATTTAGCCACCGGACAGAATGCCCCCGCCCACTGTGAAAACACTGTAAAAAAGATTGTGAAAATTGCTAAAACTATAGAAAGCAGTAAATTTAAATGTTTTAACACTCATCTTTTATTTACTTTAATTACAATCTAAAACATAAACATTGGTTGTAAAAAACCAAAGTTGTCCTTTAAGTAAAAACATGTAGTACTTAAAGAGTACTTTTATCCACCATAATGGTCTCCTCCTCCACACGTTTGGCACTTTCTCAGCGTCTAGAGCAGTGGTTTTCAATCTTTTTCATATCGAGGTCCATTATTTATTCGGCATTTGAGGTACGGAAACCACCGCTTGATGAGATTTTAGACTCTCAGACCCAAAACTTTGAATATTTTGTTAACGTTGGATATGATTTTGTCCACAATTCCATGCTGTGTTGATGTGGGTACCAATAGGAGAGATAACAGGGAAACGTTGATCGAAATAACAATTCTTCCATATTCTCTAATTGTGTAGACTTCTTGTAAATTAAGTAATGCAGATGCAGAACAATAATTTTACTCTTGAGAGCGTAAAATGGAACCAAATGGACCCGTAAGGGTCCATTTGGTTCCATTTTACACTCTCAAGAGTTAAAGATCTATAAGGGTCCATTTGGTTTCATTTTACGCTCTCAAGATTTAAAGATCTATAAGGGTCCATTTGGTTTCATTTTACACTCTCAAAAGTTAAAGATCTACAAGGGTCTATTTGATTTAATTTTACACTCTCAAAAGTTAAAGATCTATAAGGGTCCATTTGATTTAATTTTACACTCTCAAGAGTTAAAGATCTATAAGGGTCCTTTTGGTTGCCAACTCTCCATCATTCAGCTGGGGACCACCTGGAACCCCCTCAAGGACCACTGCCGGTCCCCGGACCACTGGTTGAGAACCACTGCTCTAGAGGAACAGCGTCTATACTTTCTCCCCGACCTCGTGGGTAATAAACTCAAATGCTAAAAAGGAATCATGCCAGATGATTAAAGCCCCATAATTGTATCTATTTACATGAATCCCGTAATTAGGTAAAATGTGATTGATACTTGTCCTGCGGAGATATTAAACCCGTCTCTAAGCCGCCCGCGGGAAGCTTGCTCGCCATTAATCTAGTTCTTAATCTAAGCCATAATATTTGGATCCATCATCTGAAGTATAACCTAATTAAATGATCACTCACCGCACGAGTATAAACATTTGGCGACGAGGACGCTAATTAATAGTGGCTGAGCGCCCGCGAGGCGCTGCGTGTTCAGACACTATTATGGCATTTGTCTAAAAGAGTTTTAATAGCAGACTTTTGATTAACGCATTCGATCCGGGAACGTGTCCGTGTCTTTGTAGATTTTAACTATAACCATTATTTTGTATACTTTGGCCATTCAAAAATAGCAGATCTACAAGCTTGTAGATCTGCTATTTTTGAAAAACATCTTGAACATGTGTTGCAAATCTTTGAATATGTATATATTTTTCAAACAACATTTTTGACTCAAATCTTTGCCTCTGTGATCTTGTACATCTGCTATTTTCCATACATGTTTAGTATACATTTGGAAACTTGTGAAAAGGGACATCCTAATGAGTACTTTTACTCGTAGTACGTAAATATATGTTGATGCCAATACTTTTGTATTGTACAGGGGGGGTCCCTGGAAGCAAATATATTTTGATGGGGATCGGTGGCCCAAAAACACATCATTTTGGGGGTCCTTGACAAGAAAAAGTTTGAGCACCGCTGATGTAGCAACACTATGTTTTTTTCTGAAAAATGAAGACATCTGTCGAGACACATGTATATCTGCTGCTTTTGAATAAGCCCAAAGAAATCTTAAAACGACACTGTAGTGTCCAGTGCCACTCATTGTATTTGGAGAGCATGTACCAGGATGTAGGACACAGGTGTGTGTGATGAAGATAATTGTATGTGATTAAATGCACACAGCTGTTGGATGACTATTGAAAGGACACAAGTAAGGGCAGTAAAAGGCAGTCCTATCTCCGTGTGTTTGCACGTTAAGATTCTGGATATCAAACACTACAGGCACGGTATGCGTTCCCGTTCTTAATGGATTAATATGGCTCCGTAATGAGCTCGGAGGCCCATGGCAACTTCCAACACTGACAGACTGGAGAGTGATGGAGAGGGGGAGAGGTTGGGCTGTCGCCAAACGCTTGTTTTGGGAACGCTGCACGAGTTCGTGGGAGTCTGGGGGGGGGCGGCCTGGCTGAATGCCTTCATCTGCCTTATACCTTTTGTATAAGGATGTCGGATAACGTGAGATGGTTGCCAGTGGTGTAAAGTAACTAAGTACATTTACTCAAGGACAGTTTTGAGGTATTCTTTACTTTACTGGAGTGTTTCCAATTTTCAGTACGTTTACTTCTGCTCCACTACGTCTCAGAGGCAAATGCTGTGCTTTTTACTCCACTGCAATTATTTGAAAGCTTTAGTTACTAGTTACTTTGTAAAACACACATCAGCCCTATACTTTGGCTAATTGAAAATAGCCGATCTACAAGCTCACAACGCGTCACTTCGTGACGCGTTGTGAGCTTGTAGATCTGCTTTTTTCAAAGGATTTTACACATTTGGAAACATGTGAAATGGGACATTGTGCGCAATGAGTACTTTTACTTGTAGCACTCAAGTAAACTCTACTTGTAGAGTATTTCTACACTGTGGTATTGCTACTTTTACTCAAGTACAAAATGGGAGTACTTTTACCAACAATGATGGTTGCAGCTGGCTTTAGAGTCCCCCCATTACGAGTACTGTAGGACGTATTTTATAATGTCTGTCTGTCTGTCTGTCTGTCTGTCTGTCTGTCTGTCTGTCTGTCTGTCTGTCTGTCTGTCTGTCTGTCTGTATCCATCTGCTTCCTGAAAACTGCAATGATGTAGCCTGTACAATTAAAAAAATAATAATAATAAAACAATTTCATCCACTTCTTTACACCTCTAAACCTGCAATGTGACAATAAACATGATTCTGATGCATACCCTGTTATGCCACTATTAGAACACTGTTTTAATTTAACTCTGAAAGTGTAATATTGTAACCCAATAGCCCGTTACGGGTCCATTTGGTTACATTTGTACGCTCTCAGAGTTACGGATAAACTGATACTGTAAATTAACAGAGGATGTGACTGTGTACAGTATGCGTAAAATCTAGCTGTTGCTGGGCAGATTTCGTTTAGTTTTTGTGCGGCTGGCCTCATTGATACGTTTTTTTCAAGGAGTGGTCAATGTTACGAGGCAAAGCCTCTT
>NC_139948.1:9136865-9246865 GCF_963454915.1 Gymnoscopelus microlampas
TAAGCCATTCAATCCGGGAACGCATCTGTGTCATTTTTTGATTTTTAGCTATAACCATGTTATACTTTGGCTATTCGAAAAATAGCAGATCTACAAGCTCGTAGCGCGGCACCGAGTGCCGCGCTACGAGCTTGCAGATCTGCTATTTTTCGAATATAGCCAAAGTTTAAAAAAAAAATCGTGAACATTTGTGCAAATCTTTGAATATATATATTTTTTTTTAAAGCGAACATTTGTAACTCAAATCTTTGCTTCTGAGAGGGTCCCAATGTTTTGAGGGGGGGGGGCAGGGCTAAATACATATCATTTTTGGGTGGTCCTTGATGTGAAAAGATCTGAGAACCACTGATATTATAGCAAAACAGGTTTTTCAGAAAACTGTTAGGATTTAGAAGTTTTGTAGATGCATCCCCGCATTGAATGGGTTAACCTGTCGACATGCACAGCATGGCACGCTTCTTACACAAACGCCACCCAGACGCCGCAAAGGCCAGTGATTTTTTTACCCTTTTCTTTTTAAGGACCCCCGTTTTCCTCTTTTTCTATCTCTGGGACCCCCCGATGTACAGTGTAAAATCCTCAGTGTTTATTTAACTCTGTGCGCAAATTGAACCCCAAATGGACCCGCAACAGGTACATTTGGTTCCATTGGCACACTCTCAGAGTTACGGATCCATTAAGGGTCCATTTGGTTCCAAATGAGGTTTGATGGGACTGGGATTCAGGGTGGGCGTGTCCAGGGGTGACATTTTAGAAGAAAAAAATGATGGTGGTAAGAAGTGACCACTTAAGCCCTATACTGTATTTCAAAAAATAGCAAAGAAAACATCTACATGCTCATTTTTAATGTTCACCTATAATGACATACCCAAAATAGGGACACCGGATTGAAAGTGGTAAATGCATGGTTGGAGACAACAGAACCTCCAATGACCAAAACTGTTACTTTTCGGGATCAAAATTCAAAAGTAGCAAAAGTAGCACAGAGTGCCACGCTATGAGCTTGTAGATCTGCACGTTTTTTTTTTGAAAAATCTTGAAAATGTGTGCAAATCTCTGTAATCAATGTACGGTGTGTGTGTGTGTGTGTGTGTGTGTGTGTGTGTGTGTGTGTGTGTGTGTGTGTGTGTGTTTGCGCACGTATATTATGACTCTATGCTGTGGCCGGGTTTGGCTAAAACGTGCGTGAAAACGCTTATTTGGTACGTTCGACGTGACACACACACACACACGCACACGCACACGCACACACACACACACACACACACACACACACACACACACAGAGAGAGAGAGTAATCAACATTACGCAGCACAATTTCTTGCAGGTAAAGACTAGCCCGGGTGCCAGCCTGCTTCGCTACGTTCGGCGGATTTTTTTCTCTCTCTGCGCTTCTCAGTCTGGAATGCCTCCTATCTCCAGGAGGCGGGACACAGCAGCCAAGGTTCGAAAGCTACCGTGGCTTCTGATTGGTCTGTGGTGCGGGGCGGGACAAAAAAAACGGTGTGATCGTTTTGATTCGTCATTCGTTTGAACAACATCCAATCAGCAACGACGTTGCCTAACGTAACATGTAGTTCCAGTGTAGTTCTACAAGACGAGTCAATCGGGGGCATTCCAGACTGAGAAGCGCAGAGAGAAAAAAAAATCCGCCGAACGTAGCGAAGCAGGCTGGCACCCAGGCTAGGTAAAGACCGTAAGGCATCCAAATGAAATAATGACCTGTTTGGGGACAGCCTGAGCCCATTCACTTCGCCTATAATGCAGGGCTCCAGTATACACAGTGTTATGCAACCCCGATAGGTAAGCTGTCATAATGTACATTTCCTTTACAGGCTAAATACATATAATTATCCCCCCCTTAATCACAGTACATTTAAGGCCCACTATTTCCACACATCTTCCTATATTAAAATATCCTTAAGGGAGGATGGGCAGGCGGACGGACCACATCGTCAAGCTCATGTCACCATAACCATCAGCCATAACCATATAAGGACTTCCTAATGCAGCTACAGACAAATATGGACTGTGTTTAACCTCAATGTGTCATCATGGCATCAGGCCCTAACAAATCACTCAGTCGATGTTATGGACATAAACGGGACAACGACTGACAGATACCAGCGGTGGAACTTGAGTATTTCCAATTTCCAATACTTTTACCTCTACTCAGGCATGGTCTCAGGCAAATATTGTACTTTTACTCCACTACAATTATTTGAAAGCTTTAGTTACTAGTTACTTTGCAGATATACATATATTATAAAGCATACATTAACCACTTTAGCCCTATTTTATACATAGGCTATTTGAAAATAACCAATCTACAAGCTCACAACGTGTCGCATCGCGACGCGTTGTGAGCTTACTCAAGTCAATTTCGAATTTTACTTATAACAGAGTACTTCTACATTGCAGTATTGATACTTTAACTTAAGTAAAACATTTGAGTACGTTTTCCACCATCGACCACTAGTGCAAAGTAGCTGTGAAGCCCGCAACGCGGCCCGAACCTCGTAGTTTGTAGAATTGTCCTCGGCGGAGCATTCCATTTTACATTCCACCGGCTTTGCCAGGGAAGCAAACTTCTGTAATCAGGCCTCTTTTTAAAACAACCTGACGGAGCGAGGTGGGTTAAAACAAGATTCATGGCGCCCCATATTCCTTCCCATTGATGAGCTCTCCGGCCCGGGGATTAGCTGCCTTTGCATATCGTTAACCCATTAAGACCGGGAACGCATCTATGTGCCATTTTAAGAATTATTTGGCTATTGAAAAATAGCAGATCTACAAGCTCATAGCGCGGCACCAAGTGCCGCGCTATGAGCTTGTAGATCTGCAATTTTTGCAAATCTTTGAATATAGATATTTAAGCGAACATTTTGAACTCATGTTACAACTTCTGGGGGGTCCCTGATGGGGGTCCACGGACAAATATATATCATTTTGGAGGTCCTTGACATGAAAAAGTTTGAGAACCACTGATATATACTGTAGCAACATACTTTTTTTTTTTTAACTGTTAGGATTTTTAAGACATTTGGAGAATCCCCCAGAAGAAAAGATTTGAGTTAAAATGTTTGCTTAAATATATATATATATATATATATATATATTCAAAGATTTGCACAAACGATGTTTCCACGATGTTTCCCAAAAAAATAGCCAAATAAATCTAAAATGACAGAGATGCGCTCCCGGCTTGAAGGGGTTAAAAAGTAAATTGGTGCCTTTCAATCCTCCACAATATCACCCTGCACAGCCCCCCCCTTGTCCAGTCCAAACCGCAACATAATGAATTCCAGTAATGAACCGAGAGACCGGGGCGCCCACGTACGGGGGGGAAAGGTACAATATAAATTGTAAAGTGTTGTACTATGCAGGGCCACATTTGTCACCATTACAGCCAATATTTGGTGACTCGCAGATGAATGCGTCCCCGGAGAGCAATAAAGGAAAAAGGCCTGGAAGTAATCTAATGTGAGTCATGATAGTCGTCTCCACGCGGCGCTCCTGTGAGGTCCAGGTAATGGGCTCGGCATTATCCGTTTGCAATGCTGCCCTTATTGCAAAAGCACAAAACGTCGGCGTTGAAAACTCGTATGTCCGAAAAAAACGTTACTTTTTTTCCGGGGAAATGGGGGAATTAAAGAACCTGTGTTCCAATCAATGGTGGAAGAAGTACTCAGAGGTTTTACTTAAGTTAAAGTAGCAATACCGCAATGTGAAAATACTCAGTTACGAGTAAAAGGCCTGCGGTCAAAATGTTACTTGAATAAAAGTACAAAATGATTGGCCTCAAAATAGACTTAAAGTACCAAAAGTTAAAGTACTAAAATGTTTGAAAATAGCACATCTACAAGCTCAAAAAATAGGGCTAAAGTGGTTAATGTATGTTTTATAATGTAATAATGTATATCTGCAAAGTAACTAAAGTTTGCAAATAATTGTAGTGGAGTAGCAGTGCAATATTTGCCTCTGAGATGTAGTGGAGTGGAAGTAAAAATACTGAAAACTGGAAATACTCCAGTAAAGTAAAAAAATCCTCAAATATGTACTTCAGTACAGTACTTGAGTAGATGTACTTAGTTAATTTCAACCACTGGTTCCAATGCATCCAATCAAGAATAACGAGGTTTTATTTGTCACCAACGTATACGAGTACAAGCAGCGAAATGTTGTTGGGAAGATTGTGCAACATCCTAGACATAATAATACCTAATAATAGTTATTTAGTCACAAGCTCGTGTTCATTGGTTCAGTATTTATAAAACCCACAGACACACTTTTACTTTCAAAATGTTTCTGAAATAGCAAAAGAATCGCCGATCTACAAGCTCACAACGCGCCACATGGCGACGCGTTGTGAGCTTGTAGATCGGCTATTTTTGATACTTTTGTGTCACACACTGTAGTATTAAGAAGTATAGGGCATTAAAGCATCCACTATGTGACTTTCCTCTTCTACCCCGGATAGAAACCGGTTTGTGGAGAGTGCAGACATTCTTAGAATTGAGCTAATAGCTAATTGAGTCTGCTTGCTTCTTTAGGGGATACATTTAATCTTGACCAACCAGGTTAAAATTGTGTGTCAGATCCTGTGTGAGACATGACCTTTGACACAATCTAAATGATCTAAAATAGAAGAGCAAGGAGACAAAATACAACCACCCCAATTGTACAAGTTATATCGTATTCATACATTCTACCATACAGAGTTGACAAAATTACATTTTTATTCATAAAAAAAAGGGCCACTTTAACAACATGAAAAGTTAAAATATTGGCGATACAAGGTTTCTGCCCCACAGTCTAATAATGGTTAGACCGTTCTCTGTGGTTTCTCTGCCGCGCGGGTCTATTAATAATGTGGTTGACAAACTAAACAGAGATGGATCAGGGTAGCCTAGAATAAATGTGAAAAGGTTAAAGCTCTGTATTCTAATCATCATTTCTATTGAGTGATTCTTCAATAACACGTGTCACCCTCTCCCCCCAGCTCTTTAACCCTTTGAGACCGGGAACGCATCTGTGTCATTTTAGATTGTAGCCATAACCATTAGTTGATCCTTTGGCTATTCAAAAATATTTTTTGACAAATCGTGAAAATGTGTGCAAATCTTTTTATCTTATGCAAAGATTTGCACACTTTTTAACAATTTTTCAAAAATAGCAGATCTACAAGCTCATAGGGCGGCACTCGGTGCCGCCCTATGAGCTTGTATATCTGCTATTTTTGAATAGCCAAAGTATAACATAAATAAAGTGGTTACACAGATGTGTTCCCGCTCTGAATGGGTTAATAAACAGAAAATGCATTTTCAAATGGCCAATTTCAGCCAATCAGGAGAGAGTACACCATGCATCAGCTTCGGCGTCCCCCTAACAACGTTGACTGCTCATTTCTTTGTCCAATCACACTCGTTTATCTCTTGATTGGATTAAATTGGTATCCCGACCTGCAAAATGCATTTTCTGTTCAATAAAGCGCTTGAGAGACACATCGAGACCCCCGTTACTGAACAGACACTCCATAGCAATGAGTGCTGTCAGAATACAGAGCTGTTTAGCTGTTTTAACAAAAGAAAATCACGTGCTGCGCCTTTAAGGGTCCATTGACTGAATGAGTACACTCTCAGAGTTACAAATGCACGGATAAACACTGAGGATTTTTTTTTTTACGGCGTAGCATCTTCTATTGAGTGTATTGCATTATTAGGGTAATAACTCACATACAGGATAAGTCTTATAACCCTTGTCTGCATAATGGCGTTGTAAAAAAGCGTTCTTCGTTTAACCCTTTAAGACCGGGAACGCGTCTGTGTGTAATTGTTTCTATTTCTTTGGGCTATTCAAAAATAGCAGATCTACAAGCTCATAGCGCGGCACCGAGTGCCGCGCTATGAGCTTGTAGATCTGCTATTTATTTTTTAAATCGTGAAAATGTGTGCAAATCTTTGAATATATATATATACCATATATATATATAGTTTTTAAAGCGAACATTTTTAACTCATGTTACAACTTCTGGGGGTCTCTGGAACAAAATATGTTTAGATGGGGGGTCCACGGCCAAATGCATATCATTTTTGAGAACCACTGATATTATAGCATCATACGTTTCGTTCAACAAAACTGTTTAGAAGACATTTGTAGAATCCCTCAGAAGCAAAGATTTGAGCCACAAATGTTCGCTTTAAAAAAAAGATATAGATTTGCACGCATTTTCATTATTTTCCCCCCAAAAATTGCAGGTATACAAGCTCATAGCGCGGCACTTACACGCTATGAGCTTGTAGATCTGCTATTTTTGAACAGCCCAAAGAAATCTTAAAATGACACACAGATGCGTGTGTTCCCGGTCTTAATGGGTTAATAGCGTTGGGGTTGCATCACTCATTCCCCAACAAACCTCTCTGGAGCACGCTTAAAGCTTTCACCGTAATCTCTCTCTCTCTCTCTCTCTCTCTCTCTCTCTCTCTCTTGGTCTGAGTCAGGGGCAGAAAGTAATAAGTACATTCACACAAGTAATGTAGTACAATTTTGAGGTGCTTTTATTTTAATGGAGTATTTACATTTGTTGTATACTTTATAGCTCTACTCGGCTACATCTCAAATATCGTCCTTTTTTTTTTTTACTCCAGTATAATTATATGACAGCTTTAGTTACAGGTTAGATTCAGATTATTAACACATTGGGTGCCAAAACCGTATACATACGGTTTTTCAAAAAGTCACGTTGAGTGCCAAAAAAAATATTAAAAAAAAAAAAAAAATTGAAAAAAAAAAAAAAAAATTCCTTCACAGCACCAGGAGATATCATTTTCAGAAGATTCAGACTCCAATCCACTTCCTGGTTAACTTATGACTTCAAAAGCCTGTATCTCGGCTCCTCAAAAACGGTTAAAAATCCTGGCACTCAGTGTACTCTGTTTTTAAAAAAACCTGGCACCCAATGTGTTTACAAAACATTATACCCCTCAAGCGGTATTTTATGTTCTACTTTGGCTAGTCAAGCTTGCAGATCTGCTATTTTTAAGGGTTTGCTTTGGTACGTTGAAGTATTTTGATGCCACTACTTTAGTACTTTTACTCGATGTGCAGTTTTGAATACAGGGCTTTATACCTTGTATTTTTTCTATATTGTGGTGTGGCTACTTTTACTTAAGCAAACATACCAAACCGAGTACTTCTCCCAACCACTCCGGAGCGCACTTAAAAAAGCTTTCCCCATGATCTTTCTCTTGGTCCGAGTATATCGTCGCTGTCAGGCGGAAAACCTCTTATCTCCATATTTTATAGATATTTTTTGTATACTATGTTTGTGTTTTTCGTAAATTAACCCATTAAGGCCGGGAGCTCATCTGTGAGTCATTTTGAGATTTCTTTGGGCTATTCAAAAATAGCAGATCTACAAGCTCGTAACCCGCCACGAGCTTGTAGATCTGCTATTTTTGAAAAATTGTTAACATTTGTGCAAATCTTTGAATACATACTTTTAAAGCGAACATTTGTAACTCAAATCATTGCTTCTGTGGGGGTGGGGGGGTCCCTGGAACAACATCTTTTGAGATGGGGGTCCACGGCCAAATACATATCATTTTGGGGGTCCTTGACATGAAAAAGTTTGAGAGTCACTGATGTAGCAACATAGGTTTTTTCAAATAGAAGAAAAATGTCTTTTTTAGAAGACGTTTTGTAGAATCCCCCAGAAGCAAAGATTTGAGTTAAAAATGCTTGCTTTTTAAAAAATATATATGTTCTGTATCATTATGTTTTTCATGATTCTGAAAGTGCATATATTTGTGTATGTCTGTCTCAAAATCATAAAAAAAATATATATACTGTATATATTCAAAGATGTGCACGCATTTTCAAGATTTTCCCCAAAAATAGCAGTTCTACAAGCTCATAGCGCGGCACGCGGTGCCGCGCTATGAGCTTGTAGATCTGCTATTTTTGAATAGCCCAAAGAAATCAAAAAAATTACAAAGAGATGCGTTCCCGGTCTTAATGGGTTAACACCCTACTTGACCACACACACACTGCAGCGTCACACAAAAGCCTCAAGAGGAGCAGATCTACAAGCTCGAAACGTGGCGCAAAGCGAGAGCTTGTCGATCTGCTACTTTGGCTATTTTAGAATGTCCGGAACAGTAACGGTTTTGGACAGTCGTGTAAAGTAGCTAAGTACATTTACTCAAGTACGGTACTTAAGTACAATTTTGAGGTACTTTTTTACTGGAGTATTCCCAATTGTCTATTCTTTTACTTCTACTCCACCACATCTCAGAGGCAAATATTGTACTTTTACTCCACTACTAATTATTTGAAAACTTTAGTTATTAGTTACTTTGCAGATATAAATGATTACATTATAAAACATACATTAACCACTTTAGTCTATTTTATACCCAGGCTATTTCAAAATAGCCGATCTACAAGCTCACAACGTGTCGCATCGCAACACGTTGTGAGCTTGTAGATCTGCTATTTTCAAGCATTTTAGCACTTTCACTTTTGGTACTTTAAGAACATTTCGATACCAATACTTTTGTACTTTTACTAAAGTAAATTTTGAATATCTGACTTTTAGTCCTAACAGAGTACCTCTACATTGCAGTATTGATACTTTTACTTAAGTGAAACACTTGAGTACTTTTTTCCATCACTGCAGTTTTGGACGTGTGAGTTTTCCACGCGACAGAGACGACATAACCCTCCGAAACCCCCCCCCCTTCCACCCACCTGACGCTCATTACACATGCAAAGCGGATCGGCGGCGGTGCAAGCCTGCACAGATCTCCGCTAATTGGCTCCCTGGCCCCATGAATACATTCTCACGTTGAGGAGGAAAGAAAAAAAAAAGCCAGGATTTTGTTGGGGTGCGTCATTCAGCCCAGCCGCCCATAATATGCCACCACCGGCTAAATGATTACATCTATTGTCGGGGGGAGGGGGGGGGGGGGGGGGGGGGGGCAGTACGTGCCACGAGTGCTGAACCTTTTTCTTTCTCGAAGAGGCCGAACGAACGCAATTAGCCTCGCAATGGGATCCGAGAGAAAAAAAGAGAAGAAAAAAAAAGGCTTTACAAACGGAGCGTGTCTGCGATGGTAGGAAAAAAAAACAACCATCGCTCCAACCAGGCAAAAAAACACAACACAACACAACAAAGCTGTGGAAGGGGCGTAGATACTGTTATCCTCTCTTAACTCATTGAGACCGGGAACGCATCTGTGTCTTTTTAAGATTTCTTTGGCTATTCAAGAAATAGCAGATCTACAAGCTCATAGCGCGGCACCGAGTGCCGCGTTATGAGCTTGTAGATCTGCTATTTTTTTGTTGTAATCGTGGAAAACGTGTGCAAATCTTTGAATGAATATAATATATCTCTGCTGTCTGGCAGAAACCACCTAACTCCAAAATGTTCATGTTTCAGGAAATGAACAAAAAGTGGAGTTAGGAGGTTTTGTTCATCATTGATAAGAACAGCTGAATGGACCTCCAAGCTCACAATGAGGTTGGAGGTCAAAAGGGGGTGGAGCCTGGAGTCAGCAAAACCAGCTAACTCAAGCGTCAAGATAGAGTTAGCTGGTTCCTGCCAGACAGCAACGGTATTATGTTTTAAAGCGAACATTTTTAACTCCGATCTGTGCTGCCGCGCAACATATTTTGAGATGGGGGTCCGCGGCCAAACACATATAATTTTGGGGGTCCTTGACATGGAAAAGTTGGAGCACCAACTAGGATTTAGAAAGCATTTTTAGATCATGTATTTGGCCCACAGACCCCCATCTCAAAATATGTTGTTCCAGGGACCCCATGAAGCAAAGATTTGAGTTACAAATCTTCGCTTTAAAAAAAAAATATATATATTCAAAGATTTGCACAAATGTTCAAGATCTGCTATCAAGTAGATAGCAGATCTACAAGCTCACAGTGCGGCACTCGGTGCCGCACTGTGAGCTTGTAGATCTGCTATTTTTGAATAGCCAGATACATTTTAAAATTACACAGATGTGTTCCCGTATTGAATGGGTTAAACCCTATGCTTGGTTGACCGGAGTGCCTCATGGCTTTGTAGTAGGTCTGCTGGTATTTCCTGGTAATTGGTGCATTTATACAGCGCCTTCATCCAAAGCATTACATTCACCCATTCACACACACGTCTCTTTAATAAACACAACATACATGTTCAAGTCTCCACGGGGTGACTAATCGATATTAAAAAAGTAATGTGGGGGGTGAACTGTCCCTTTAACTGTCCGTTCTGATGTTCGTTCACACATCTGTCAAGATCTAACAGTGCATTATCATTATTAACGTGTCACACTTATGATAATATCGTCACTGTCAAGCAGAAACCTGTTATCTCTTTGTTATAGCCTACAAGAGAGTCGCGCAAGAGCAGCAAACATGGCCGATCTACGTGCTCAAACGACGCAACGTGCCGTGAGCTTGTAGATCGGCTGATTTTGAAAGATTCTGAAAGCGAAGGTTAGACCTGAGGTCGATTCTAAATCGGTAGCTCTCAAAGTTCATGCCCCAAATTCACACGTCAAAGACCCCCACCTGAAAATGTGTGAAGAGAAGATTTGTGTTAAAACATTTAAAATGAGATGCACAAGGTATACACTTCGTGCTGCGCTGTGAGCTTGTAGATCTGCTATTTTTTGATTAGCCAACGCTAAAATCTAGAATTACACAGTTGTTTTCCCGGTTTTAAGGGGTGAAGTGTGTCTCTTAACAAGAGCTTGTGACTAAATCATAACTACACTGGATCCATTTGGAACACAGATTTTTTTCAGTTTTTCATATCTTGAAAAGTAGAGCCGTTTTGGACAGCGAGTTCACTTTTTGCTTTATTAAAAGTCTCCTTCCGATGTGAATCTATACATGTTGCAAGGGTTATGTGATTATGTATGATCCCCAGTTCAAATATGATTATTTTGGAGGGGTCCCCAGTTCAAATATGATTATTTTGGAGGGGTCCCCAGTTCAAATATGATTATTTTGGAGGGGTCCCCAGTTCAAATATGATTATTTTGGGGGGGTTCCCAAGTCAAATATGATTATTTTGGGGGGGTCCCCAAGTCAAATATGATTATTTTGGGGGGTCGTGACTTGAAAAGGTTGAGAACCCCTGTTGTATCACCTATTTTCACTATTTTCGAAAACTATTATGAAAAATGAACGGTTTCGGACTTTCCCCCGGTCGACAGAGACGATATACAGTACCCTACATGCCTCCCTGCTGTATATTAAAGGACACATTCATTTAGGTTGATTATGAATGCTTTGCCATACAGGCAGAGGCCCTTATGGCCGTAACCAAGGCAACACACCTTGACAGAAATCGACTCGCCTTCGTTCTTTTGGGAAGCATTGGGGGGAGGGGCGTGTGCATACGTGTGCGTGTGTGTGTGTGTGTGTGTGTGTGTGTGTGTGTGTGTGTGTGTGTGTGTGTGTGTGTGTGTGTGTGTGTGTGTGTGTGTGTGTGTGTGTGTGTGTGTGTGTGTGTGTGTGTGTGTGTGTGCGCGTGTGCGCGTGTGTGTGTGTGTGTGCGCGTGTAAAGTTTTCAAATAATTGTAGTGGATTAAAAACACAACATTTGCCTCTGAGATGTGGTGGAGTAGAAGTAAAAGTATTGAAAATCGGAAATACTCCGGTACAGTAAAAAAATACCTCACAATTGTACTAATAAGTACAGTACTTGAGTAAATGTACTTTACGTCACTGAGTGTAAGTGATATTTGTTCGGTGAAAACAAACGACGGCTCTCCGCTTAGCGTTGTGTGTCGTGCTGCGCGTTGTCGCCGCGACAACGCCCTCCCTCTCCTGTAAACAAAGCTTTCATTATACAGCCTCATTCCACGGCAGAAATGAGCTGGCTTAGGGCGAATTAGCAACAACAACAACAACAACTCTGCCCGGTACCAGGGGAGATAATTATGGTCCGTCAGAGACAAAGACGGCAGACCTCACTGTTACCGCTTAACAGCGGTGTAAAGAAACTAAGTATATTACTCAAGTACTGTACCTATAAGTGCAATTTTGAGGGGGTTTTGCTTTACTGGAGTTTTTTTTCCCAATTGTCTATACTTTTGCTTCTACTCCACTACATCTCAAGGCAAATGTTGTACTTTTACTCCACTACAATTATTTGAAATCTTTAGTTACGAGTTACTTTGCAGATATGAATTATAACATCATAAAACACACATTAACCACTTTAGCCCTATTTTATACCTAGGCTATTTGAAAATAGCCGCTCTACAAGCTCACAACACGTCGCCATGCGACGCGTTGTGAGCTTGTACATGCTATTTTGAAACATTTCAGTACTTTTACGTTTGGTACTTTAAGTACATTTTGATACCAATACTTTTGTACTTTTAATCAAGAACATTTTAAATTCTGGACTTTTACTTGTAACAGAGTACTTCTACATTGCAGTATACTGATACTTTTACTTTTTCCACCACTGCTACTCAAAGATCAGCCAAGGTTTCCAGTTAGAAAAGAAAAGAAAAGAAAAGAAAACACCTCGGATCATCTGCATGAATCAAACGTTATTGTTGCTGTCGGGTGTCCAAAGCTGTTACTTTTCAGAAAATGTGGAAAAACCTGTGATCCAAATGTAGTTATTATTTCGTCACAAACCTCTTTGGCAATTCTTGCTATTGGTTCAATATTCATAAAACTCACGTTGTGAGCTTGTAGATCAGCTATTGTCGCTATACTTTTGCACGACACCCGTTGTGCGACAAAGTAGGGCGTTGGTTTATAATGGAGATACAAGAAACTGAAACAATACGCTCCTCTCTAGACCAGTGATTTTCAAACATTGTCATGACAAGGACCCCCATAATGATATTTATTTAGCCCGCGGACCCCCATCTGACAAGGTTTTGTGCCAATAAAAAACAAGATTATTTAACATTCTCTAAACATTTTCGATATTTTTAAAAATATTTTCAAAAATAGCAGATGTACAAAGCTCGCAGCGCGGCACAAAGTGACAAAGTGAGAGCTTGTACATCTGCACATTTTTGAATAGCAAACCTACAAATGGATAAACTGGTTCAAAATGGTCGTGATGCTGGTATTAACACAGCTTGCCTGGGGACTCAAGGACCCCTGAAGAACCACTGCTCCAGACTACATTGTTATGGAAAATGTCACCCAAAAAGAAGGAGGAAAAAGGATTGCTTTTTTTTTCTTTTTCATATTATTGTTTAATGTTTAGCCGGTGTCTCGAGGCGACCGTAGCCCGGGTTCAATAATTAAATGTGTGTGTTTTTTTTTAAATAAAAGTCAGCATATAGTCATATTTAATTAGAGTTTCTTTGAATACGGCATGCAAATATCACGACCTTCAAGAAACAAGCGCTCCACGTTTACAGGGCGCCACGGCTGCCCGCCCGCCTCGCCTAGGATCAATTAACCCATTCAGTCCGGGAGTCCGTGTCCCTGTAGATTCATTTGGGGCTATTCAAAAATAGCAGATCTACAAGCTCATATAGCACGGCGCCGCGATACAAGCTTGTAGATCTGCTATTTAAAAAAAATCGTGACCATTTTCTGCAAATCTTTGAATATATATAAAGCGAACATTTTAACTCAAATCTTTGCTTCTGGGGGATTCTACAATATGTCTTCTAAATCCTAACCGTTTTCTGAAAAAAACATATGTTGCTATAATATCAGTGGCGCTTTGAACCTTTTTCATGTCAAGGACCACCCAAAATGATTATGTATTTGGCCGCGGACCCCCATCCGTAAATATTTTGTTCCAGGGACAGCCCGGAAGCAAAGAATTGAGTTAAAGATGTTCGCTTGAAAAAATATATATATATTAAAAGATTTGCACCAAAAAAGAAATCACGATTTTGCAAAAATAGCAGATCTACAAGCACATAGCGCGGCACTCTGTGCCGCGCAAGAGCTTGTATATCTGCTATTTTTGAATAGCGATAGAGACGCGTTCCCGGTTTGAATGGGTTAAAATGTGTAAGCTGCTTTTAAGCCGCGGCGCTCCAAAAGCCTTCCCTGAGACGCATAGTAATGACCTCATTACTGGATATGGATGCTGGGGCATTGTGCACGGGGGGAGGTTTGGATGCAAAACAGTTCATTTTTTGTTTTTTTTAGCTGTTGTTGTTTTTTGAGTGGTGCAAGCCACTCCTACACTTGACCGTGTGTGTGGGTCTGTCCCTCCGTCCGTCCGTTTGAGCACGGCCTCAACAGCTGCAGCTGATTGCGACACAAGGCTGCAACCAGTTACACTAATTCAAAGGCACCACTCTCTTCACACTGGGTGTGATTTTTTCTTTTTTCTTGGTTATGTTTTCCTCAGAGGACTCGAGGAAAACGTTATGAAGTTTGGGAGGGGGGCGATGAAGCAAGTCTTTGAAGCTATCTATGTATGAAATCTATGAAAAGTTTAATCTGTTACACCATTTTATACAATAGCTTCACATCTCTCTCTCAGCTAAAAGTTCCTTGGCCTGAAAGCCATTGAAGTTCTAGTGAAACTGGACCTGAGTTGGGTCTGCACTTTTTTTTCCTTTTTTACATCTACACCAAATCTCTTCACCAGGATTTCTTACTGTTTGTTTGTTTTACTCCAACGCATTATCCTGAGTGACGAATGGATGTTTTGGTTGCGAGGGTTATAGGCATATTTTTTGGTGAGGTTGTGGTTAGGATTTAGGTTAGGTTTAGGCATAGTTTTTGTGAGGCTACGGTAGTGCTTTTTCATGTCAAGGACCCACAAATGTATACTTATTTGGCCGCGGACCCCCATCTGAAAATGTTTTGCCAGTGACCCCTCTTCTTTTTTTAATGTAAAAAAATAAATCCTGACATTTATTCCAAAAAAACAAAAAAAATTAAAAATCGTGAAAACTTATGCAAATCTTTGAATATATATATATTTCTTTTTAAAGCGAACATTTTTAACTAAATCTTTGCTTCTGGGGGGTCCCTGGACCTAAATATTTTTGAGATGGGGGGTCCATGGCCAAATACGTATCATTTTCGGTGGTCCTTGACGTGAAAAAAGTTTGAGAACCACTGGCCTATGTGAATGTACTAGGGCGCGACACCGCTGCAGCTAAAAGAATGCAGTATACTAGGCCTATAGGCTATTTTTGAGAATTATGACTTATAGACCCCTTAACAGACGACGTCATACTGGCTGCGTGCAGCCAGTATGCGCGCAACGAAACCCATTATATCAGGTCTCGTTAGGACGCGTCTCACTAGCCAACACACACAAGAGGGGGTTGGGGTGTGCTGAAACCAGTGCACCCCGAAACAGGTTGGGAATTGATTGCGTGAAACAATCACCTGTGCGTCCAGGCTCAATGTTAGTAAACAAATAATTGGTCTATAATGACATGCCCAAAAATAAGGACTCCAGGGTTTACACAGTATGAAGGTAAAAGAAGCAAGCCAAACAGGTGGGGCTCGTCGCAGACTCCGTGCTACAAATAGGCTCTATGCACAGCAGCCATATTGTGAAGACATTCACAGGTGTTGCCAATGATACTAATGAAGGCTCTGCTCCATTTTGGTCAAACAGAGTCAGGGTGCTGATGTTGTGCATGTTGGCTCACTGGAAACACTCTGCTACCCCAGTGGGACTAAGATTGGGGTTCAAGGACCCTCATGGTTCCTTAAGGGGTTTCCAAATGGCCCCTTACCTGTGTGTGTAACTCTGAGAGTGTACTAATGGAACGGGTCCATTTGGTTCCATTAGTACACTCTCAGAGTTATGGAGGTCGTGGAAATTGAAAAATCTGAGAACCACTGTGCTACACGAAATGGAACAGAGCCTTCATTAGTATCATTGGTAACACCTGGGAAGGAAGTGATAATATGGCTGCTGTGCATAGAGCCTATTGGCATCTTGCAAGGTAAACAAAAAGTCAGTTCTGTCAAGGGCACAGGCTTTCTCCCACAGATTAACCATTTAAGACCCGGAACGCATCTGTGTGATTTTAAGATTTCTTTGGCTGTTCAAAAATAGCAGATATACAAAGATTTTCACACATTTTTACAATTTTTCAAAAATATTAAGCTTGTAGCGCGGCACTCGGTGCTTGTATATCTGCTCTTTTTGAATAGCCAAAGTTCAAAAATAGCAGATATACAAGCTTGTAGATCTGCTACATTTGTGCAAATCTTTGAATAAATATGTTTTAAAGTGAACATTTTTAACTCTGTTATAACCTCTGGGGGGTCCCTGGAACAAGATATTTTGAGATGGGGCGTCCACGGCCAAATACATATTCTTGAGAACCACTGATACATACAATATACATGTCTTCTAAATCCTAACAGTTTCCTGAAAAAACTAAAACTATATCTGTGGTGCTCAAACTTTTTTATGTCAAGGACCCCCACAATTATATGCATTAAAGTTAAAAATGTTTGCTTTAAAAAAAGATTTGCACAAATGTTCACGATATTTCAAAAAAAAAATTGCAGATCTGCAAGCTCATATATCTGCTATTTTTGAATAGCCAACGTATAAAATAATGCTTTCTAGCAAAAAATCTCAATCTATACTGCAAAATCCTCAGTGTTCATTTAAAGCGGCACTACTGTATGCAACTTTGTTTTATGGATAAAATGTAATTTTGCCCAAGCTGTATGCTAGAGTATGTTAAAGGACAGCTTTGAGTAAGTCGTTTTTGGACTTTTACTTGTAACAGAGTACTTCTACATTGCAGTATTGATACTTTTACTTAAGTAAAACATTCGAGTACTTTTTCCCACCACAGGGCCTTTTTTCTCGAAGCTAGGGAGAGCCAGACGAGGACAGTCGTGCACAAAGGGGGACGATGTGGGTGTAATGAACAAAGTCATATAGAAGCCCGTACCGGTGGGAATGTCTGGATGGTAATAAGGTTATATGACACAGAGGGGGGGTTATTGAAAGAGACACAATTACAAAGGAGCTTCAGAAAGCGGACGCTGGCTGGGAGATAACATTTTACACCTACTCTCCCTGCAAGAGAGTTCATTTAAACCTGAGGCCGATTCTCACTAAATGTCTTCTAAATCCTAACGGTTTTCTGAAAAACGTACGTTTCTACATCAGTGGTTCTCAAACTTTTTCATGTCAAGGACCCCCAAAATGATATGTATTTGGCCGCCGACCCCCATCTCAAAATATGTTGTTCCAGGGACCCCCAGAAGCAAAGATTTGAGTTACAAATGTTTGCTTTAAAAGAATATATATTCAAAGATTTGCACACATGGTTCACGATTTTTCATAAGTAGCAGATCTACAAGCTCGTAGCGCGGCACTCGGTGCAGATGCAAATAGCAGATATACAAGCTCGCGTGGCACAGAGTGTCGTGCTACGTTTGTGCAAATCTTTGAATATATATATATATTTTTTTTTAAGCTAACATTTTTAACTCAAATCTTTGCTTCTGGGGGATTCTACAAATGTCTTCTAACAGTTTCTGAAAAAAAAACATATGTTGCTATAATATCAGTGGTGCTCAAACGTTTTCATGTCAAGTACCCCCAAAATTATATGTATTTGGCCGCGGACCCCCATCTCAAAATATTTAGTTCCAGGGACCCCCATGAAGCAAAGATTCGAGTTACAAAATGTTCCCTTTAAAAATATTCGCACACGCGTTCAAGCTTTTTCAAAAAATGGCAGATCTACAAGCTCATTTGCGCGCTATGAGCTTGTATGGCTGCTATTGAATAGCCAACACGCTGCTGAGCTGGAGGAAAGCCAAGGCAAGGTGGACCCGTTCTCTGCCCGATTTAATAAACACACACAATTCTTAATAACATCCCCGTAATGATCGATTGCAGCAATATGAGCGTTAATAAGAGAGGGCCTCCCACAAGGCCCGCAGATGAGATTCGATATAAATCCGTGAGTCCTTCGACACGGTACCTGGGCGGTATACACAAAACAGCCGCAGGCGTGACGAGTCCAGAGTCGAGTGCTTTACGTTGCTGCGTTATAAAAAAAAAAGAGGAGCTTTTCAAAATAATCATTTAACACATTCATTGCCAGGTATTAACCCATTAAGACCTGGAACTGTGTCATTTTTAGATTTGAGCTAAAAAGCATTATCTTACACTTTGGGCTATTCAAAAATAGCAGATCTACAAGCTCGTAGCGCGGCACTCGGTGCCGCGCTACGAGCTTGTAGATCTGCTATTTTTGAAAAATCGTGAAAATGTGGGAAAATCTTTGAATATATATATTTTTAAAGCGAACATTTTTAACTCAAATCTTTGCTTCTGGGGGGTCCCTGGAACAAAATATTTTGATGGGGGTCCTTGGCCAAATACATATAATTTTGGGGGTCCTTGACATGAAAAAGATTGAGCACCACTGATATAGAAATATACGTTTTTCAGAAAACTGTTGAGATTTAGGAGACATGTAGAATCGGCTTCAGGTCTCAATGGGTTAATTAATTAATTAATCCGCCACTACCAGCGTTATCACCTTATTATGAGTCTTTTTGACGATCCACATAATTTATTTTTCAACGCCGACGTGAACAAACAATGTCTCCGATGGAAAGACGAGTCTCTCTTCTTTTCACCGCGATTGTCCATCCTGTATAGTTATCGGCAGTTGAATATAGCTTGTTTTCACCAAAAACACAGTAAGGGAGAAAAAAAATCTGAGATAAATGTATTTTTTTTAACCCATTAAGACCTGAAGCCGATTCTACATGTCTCTTAAATCCCAACAGTATTCTGAAAAACCTATGTTTCTATATCAGTGGTGCTCAATCTTTTTCATGTCAAGGTGTCAAAATGACACTCTCTCCTGTCAGGTGACAAGAAGGTCAGTTGGCTCTCATGCAATGAAGGAGGCATGAGCTCGGCCCTGGCCTCCCTAGGTTGGCAGAGGGAAGGTAGTGCCCAGGATTACATAGACAATTGGCACTGGGTGTAAAAAATAGGGGTTACAAAATCGTGGGATAAAAATGTAGAAGAAAAAAATATATATATTCAAAGATTAAAAGATAGAAGCTCACGACGTGTCACTTTGTGCCGCACTGCGAGCTTGTACATCTGCTATTTTTGAACGTTTTTGAAAAACATTGAATATATATATATTTTTTTACATTAATGTTCTCTTTAGGGGGTCCCTGGCACAAAACATGTTCAGATGGGGGTCCGCTGCCAAGTACATGTCAATTTGGGGGGGGGGGGGTCCTTGACTTGAAAAGGTTTGAGGACCACTGATATATTCGGTGTAGACGAATAAAAGTCCAAATACAGTTGCAACTCAGGTCCGTTTCTCTGAGACTATAGAGGGTTTAAGCGGCTAAAATCCATTTAATCTCTCCCGTCGCCTCCCTCTCTGTAACAGCTCTCCTTAATGACTGAAGTTTGATTCACAATCGATAAAGCGTTCACTCGGTCCGCTCCCGTTTCGGGCGATAAGACCGGGGGGAGTTAATTATTTCGTATAGCGTCTGTGGCATGTGTAGCCCCCACCCCTAAACAAACAAGAACACCCCCCCCCCCTCCCCTCCCCCCAAACCCCTTTCACCACACGGCAAGACAAACACCAGCCGTGCGGCCATGTTTGAACACACAATTGAGGCAGGGGGGGAGAAAAATACTTGAATATTCAGATAAAAGTAGCAATACCACAATGTAGCAATACTCTGTTACAAGTAAAAGTCCAAATTCTACTTTTTAATTTATTTCACTAAAACGTACAAAAGTATTGGCATCACTTGCTTGAAAGGTGTTATAAGCTTTCAACAATAGCGGACCTACAAGCTCATGACGTCGTGATGCAATGCCTTGAGCTTGTATATTTGCTATTTTCTAATAGACAAAATAGGGCTTAATTGGTTAATGTATGTTTTGTAAAACTATTCTTAATCTACAAAATAACATGTAACTAAAGTTTTCAAATAATTGTATAGTGGAGTAGAAGTATAAATAACTTAAAACTGGACATGTCAATGGTTGATTAATTGATTACTTGCTTGCTTTCTTTCTTGCTTGCTTACTTGCTTGATTAATTGATTGATTGATTGATTGATTGATTGATTGATTGATTGATTGATTGATTGATTGATTGATTGATTGATTGATTGATTGATTGAAAACGTTATGAACAAGTTGGATTTAAACAGCATAATGAGTAACAGGGTAAAGATGAGTAAAACATTTAGTAACAGGGTAAAGATCATTTGCTAGATCCATTTTCTAAATTTAAAAAAGAAATAAAGCAATTAGGCTCGATGCTCCATTTATGAAACAGAAATAAAGGCTCTCTCCAGTTCCATTAGAGCCTGTTGAGTTTCTGGGTCAGGAGCACTGAGGGCAGAGTTAAAGTGTTGAATTATAGTGTCAGTGTTAGGCTGGCTGACGCCAGTGTTGCTAAATTGTGCGAGAGAAACAAGCAACCAGGTCTATGAAAACGAGCCCAAAAGAAGAGACTACAGAGCCACATAAATAACTCCTATTTACATCGTATTATACAGAACATCGGCTACAGGCCTGAGGTTCCGATTCTACAAAATGAAAAACAGTTTTCTGAAAAACGTATGTTTCTATATCAGTGGTTCTCAAACCTTTTCATGTCAAAGACCTCTGCAATGATGATGTATTTGGCCGCGGACCCCCATCTCAAAATATGTTGTTCCAGGGACCCCCATGAAGCAAAGATTTGAGTTACAAATGTTTGCTTTAAAATAATATATATTCAAAGTTTTGCACACATTTTCACAATTTTTCAAAAATAGCAGATCTACAAGCTCGTATGAGCTTGTAGATCTGCTATTTTTTAATAGCCAAAGTGTAAAATAATGCTTTTTAGCTCAAATAAAAAAGTGACACAGATGCGTTCCAGGTCTTAAAGGGTTAAAAAAAAAAAAAAACTTGACTAAAATGTAAAACATTTCTCGGTACAAAACATTGACAAATACCAACCCGTTCTCACTTCCACGGAGTCCCACGGCGTCACATTTTGCTGCTCTGTCAGTAGCCCTGAATAGCCAAGTTTTAACCTAACGGGACGCCATGGCGACGTGGCATGTTGACACAACTATGCCTGAGCCTAACCCTAACCGTAAAAGTCCTATACCCACTGTGGGATTCGTTCACCGGAGGTTGAGATTTCCCTCTGTTTAAATAAGGCTTGCCATGCCTTTTTTGCTATGTCTGTATGAATATTACGTAATGTATGATATGATATCTGTGCTCCATACCATGTGAACATGGTCGTGAGTTAAATAAATGATGATGATGATGAGGTTACTAGTCAAGCGTTGCTACCAAGTAAGCCACCGAGGTAGCTGTCCAATACCTCGATTTGAGTAGAATTTGAAGCTCTAATGTGTGCCTTTTGGTTTTTGTAGTCTTATAGTGACGCATTAGGGAGTGAAAACCAATGTTAACCTGCGACTTTACTGAAAACAGAAAAACAAGCCCAAAGTTGCTTATAATGAGCAGGCATGGCAACAATGACATGGCAACGCCCTCTGGCTTTGTATTTTGCCACGGTTTGGAGCAACAACCTGCCACTCAAGCCAGTGTCAGAGTCAGATAAAGCCTGATAAAAATGTATCCCAAACGTCTCTCAACGTGCCAACAGTCCCCCTGGCATCCCCCCCCTCTGGGACGCTGAGTGCCTTCTGGGGTGCATTCCGAATGCTCCCATGGTGGCACTGCCACTCTGCGTGTGTAAACAGGAACTCTCACCGCGCTCCACTATACAAAAATGTAATGCTCTTTTTGATGCCAAAGTATTACCCTGCGGTGAATAATGAAAGATACAGGCTGTGTTTAACCTGTTTAGACCGTGAAACGCATCTGTCATTTTTTATTTGAACCATTACTGTAAAACCATTATCTTATACTTTGGCTATAACAAAAGCAGATCTACAAGCTCATAGCGCGGCACCGAGTGCCGCACTATGAGCTTGTAGATCTGCTATTTATTTTTTTTAAATCATGAAACTTTGTGCAAATCTTTGAATACATATTTTTTTAAAGCGAACATTCGTGAATGACAATGTGTCGCATTGCGACAAATTGCGGCCCATTGCAAATTGCTGTACTTGAAGCCATCCCACCCTAGCATAATGAGCAGGGGTTAAGTGAGTCCTACAGTGGGGTACTTTAGTAAAATGAACGATACAAAGCTGATAATAGCGCCAAATGTTGCTTCTTTAGGACCTACTGATGGATTCTATCCTTGGGTACCAAACTTTATTTTGAATATTTTCCATACAATTAGGCTTATCAATATCCATAAGAAAAAACAGGCCGATTCACTTTTTGGCCAATAACTCTTGAACCGTAGGTTATAGCATCAAAACAATGTTTTCCCTGGACTCCTTGAATCATGACGTAACTTCCCATATAGGTAAAATCATGACACTGCAAAAATAGCTGTGCAAAAAAAAGTGCAAATATGCTGTACAACATGACTCAATAAATAAGGGTTACATCAAATGTGCAAACATAGGTAACAGAGGACCTCTCTCTGTCACATGTGTATTCAATTCATAAAGACATATAAGGACATACAATACTATACAAGAGATCATCAATACTAGGAGCAGACAAATATATTTACTGAAAAACATTGGGGGTAGTTTATTTTGGCAAGCTAGAAGGCTTGTCTAGGTCCAGTTGCAAATAGGCTCTATGCACAGCAGCCATATTGTGAAGACATTCACAGGTGTTGCCAATGATACTAATGAAGGCCCTGCTCCATTTTGGTCAAACAGAGTCAGGGTGCTGATGTTGTGCACGTTGGCTCACTGGAAACACTCTGTTACACCAGTGGGACTAAGATTGGGGTTCAGGGACCCTCATGGTTCCTTAAAGGGTTTCCAAATGGCCCCCTTACCGGTGTGTAACTCTGAGAGTGTACTAATGGAACCAAATGGACCCGTAAGGGTCCATTTGGTTCCATTTGTACACTCTCAGAGTTATGGTGGTCGTGGAAATTAAAACATCTGAGAACCACTGTGCTACTCTAAATGGAACAGAGCCTTCATTAGTATCATTGGTAACACCTGTGAAGGAAGTGATAATATGGCTGCTGTGCATAGAGCCTATTGCAGACAGGTGTTCTTTTATGGCGGTTTTGAAGGAGGGTAGGGAGTCACACTTTTTGATGGCTGTTGGTAGGGCAGAAGCGTAGCGTCGGTTGGGCCACACAAGCCTTTCTCCAGTCAATGGAGCTCTTGCCCAGTCTAGCTGCTGAAAGACGTGAGGCGAGAAAAAAAAATTCTGCTCCTCCAACAACAATTAGATACATTGGCTGTCCCATTCGCACCTTTTACCAAGCTACAATAGCTGCCGACTCATGCATAACAATGGTCCAATGTGTGACCTGTTAAGTACTGTAGGCTACTGTCAGATGTCCTGAAGCAGTCCAAAAGCTGTTGAGTCTGTCAGCGCGCGCGCATACGGACGTATGTCCGTCCGTCCGTATGTCCGTCCGTATGTTTGAGCACGGCTGATTGGTCAAGCTTCACGTGACACGTGACAATATGTTGTCATGTGTCACGTGACAACATATTGTTGCTGATTGCAACACAAGGATTCAACCAGTTACACTTTCAAAGGCACCACTCTCTTCACACGGGGTGTGATTTTTGCTATACTTTAGAATTGGAATCCTGATTTTTATTTAGCTATTTTTTAAATGGAATCCTGAAAAGTAACATTTTTATTTAATTTCAAATGCAGTTTGTTATATTGATGTTAACTTTTCAACTTAAATACAAATACATTGGACATAAAAAAGAAATAACATTTTAATACTATTCATTAAGATAATAATATAGACTGAAGTAATTAAAGCGGGTCATGTTTGCATGTTTGGAATTGTAACAGCTGAAATCAATAATTATATCAGTAATCCGGGCCCATGTATGCTGTAGACCCCAGTTTCTTGACGCTAGTGACAGGATTTCCGTCACGGAATAAAAATGAAACGTTTTTATTCGACAACCTTGGCCTACAGTATGTATCCTAGGTTGTAGGCCCGCTTAACATTGAGCAAAAAAACAAGAATAAATATGAGGGGGAAAAAAAGAAACAACAAAATAGCCTATTTTACTGAATGCTTGGTCAGAGACAACATGCAAGGACCGCCAGTGGTTGAAGGTGCGTGAAGTGAAGGTGCGTTTCAATGTCAATACATCTTCATCTTCATTCAACGTTTTCACGTTATTTGCCTGCACCCTGTGTAATTAAAAAGGCTTTAACTCTCGTCACACTGTTTGCAGTGGAAAGGTTTTATTAATGTGTGGATACGCTGGTGTTTTTTCATATTACCGACCTCACTGAAACTCTTGTCACACATTTTTTTCTCCAGTGTGTACACGCTGGTGCGTCTTCAGATTCCCCATCCTACTGAAACTCTTGTCACACTGTTTGCAGCGGAAAGGTTTTTCTCCAGTGTGGACACGCTGGTGCTTCTTCAGGTCATTTAACACACTGAAATTCTTGTCACACTGTTTACAGTGGAAAGGTTTTTCTCCAGTGTGGACACGCTGGTGCTTCTTCAGGTAACCAAACACACTGAAACTCTTGTCACACTGTTTACAGTGGAAAGGTTTTTCTCCAGTGTGGCGAAGATGGTGCTTCTTCAGGTCACCTAACTGATTGAAACTCTTCTCACACTGTTTACAGTGGTAAGGTTTTTCTCCAGTGTGGAGACGCAGGTGTGTCGTAAGACTACTTAACTGACTGAAACTCTTGTCACACTGCTTGCAACAGAAAGGTTTCTCTCCAGTGTGGACACGCTGGTGTCTTTTCAAAGAACCTAACTCACTGAAACTCTTGTCACACTGTTTGCAGTGGAAAGGTTTTTCTCCAGTGTGGTGAAGATGGTGCTTCTTCAGGTCACCTAACTGATTGAAACTCTTCTCACACTGTTTACAGTGGTAAGGTTTTTCTCCAGTGTGGAGGCGCAGGTGTGTCGTAAGACTACTTAACTCACTGAAACTCTTGTCACACTGCTTACAACAGAAAGGTTTCTCTCCCGTGTGGACACGCTGGTGTCTTTTCAAAGAACCTAACTCACTGAAACTCTTGTCACACTGTTTGCAGTGGAAAGGTTTTTCTCCAGTGTGGACACGCTGGTGTCTTGTCAAATGACCTGACTCACTGAAACTCTTGTCACACTGTTGACAGTGGAAAGGCTTTTCTCCAGTGTGGACACACTGGTGTCTTTTGAGAGCACCTAACTGACTGAAACATTTACCACACTGTTTACATATGTGGTTTTCTTTCCTCCTTAAGTCATCAGATCTATCTTTACTTCTCCTGGCTGAGTTAAAGTCTTGGTAAGATCTTGATACGTCAGTTCCATCTCCTTTTCTCTGGCTGGTTATAAAGCTGGCAATTTGAGCGGCCGCTGGTTGTTCATCAAAGATGCTGCATTCCTTGGACTGTGATGTGGATGGACTTATGTGTTCTCTTTCGGCTTGGAGATTTGTCCTCATCTTCTCTTCGCTCACTTGTCTCTCCCTGTCCTTTCCTTTATGTATCTGTCTTTTTACTCGAGCTGTCTCAGTATACTGTTCTTGACTACTTTGTCAGACAAATTTGAAGTCTATTTGCTTTTATGGGGCAGGAAGATTTGCCCTCATATACAGCAGTCTCTCTCAAACTCCTCAGTCTCTTAGTTATCCGTATCTTTTTCCCTCGTCCTTTTTCACCCAGACCGCCTCAATAGATTCTGTTTGAAGCAACGATTTATCTTCTTTGATGTTCTGTTCTTAAATAGCATATTTGTTGAGCAGATTTCTGGTCTGATGTCACACACAACACAAACTGCTGATTTGCGCAGGCGTCATTGCAATGAATGCATTTGTCATTGTATGCTTGGAGGTGGAGTCGTGATGTGAGTGTGTGGGAAAGTGTTGTCGGCGGGACTCATTTTATCTAGAAATGTGCAAAATCTCGTGAGCGTTCTTTGTGACCTATCGGTTGTCCAGAACCACTGTGCCACAATGGAACTCCATGTATGGACATCCCTGAAGAATGCAGATTATCTCTGTGTGAACAGTCCATCTGATGTTGGTACTATGACGTCATAGAGATTTCATCAGGGATCCCCTTATATGGAGCTACAATTACTTATTCACCTTATTCCGGGCCATGCCCACTGTGGGCCTGGCCACGTCAAACAGGTACATGGCCACTGGTCCCTTGAGTATCTTGAAGACCTGGCCCATTGCAAATTGCTGTACTTGAAGCCATCCCACCCTATAGCATAATGAGCAGGGGTTAGGTGAGTCCTACTGTAGGTTTGAGGGTTAGTAATCAGTAATCTGATCAATTTATTTGGAGAGGTCTGAAGTTTTGCTTTAAATGCCTTTGAGGTGCTAGATGTGCATGCATAGTCAAAATAACATTGGACGAGTGCTCCAGCTAGTGTCCTCAGTGCATTCCTACTGACCAACGAGGAGATCCTGCCCAAACACCTTGTTGGTTGGCTGACTTTCTTGATTACTTAATGTGTTGCCATTTCTTCCCAGGAAAGATTGTTCTCTAAAACACAACCCAGGTTACAGTGTTCCAGTTCCCTTTTGTCTGCTCATAATTACCGCGTCATCACTTCAAATTCCACTTGTTTGATCTGTGTCCTGTCTGAGTTCTCTATCCTGATTGGGTCACAATGGTATCCTGATCCGAAAATGCATTTTCTGTTTAATAAAGAGCTGTAATAGAGACAGGGAAACTCCTGTTACTGAACAAACACTCTATAGCAATGATCACTATCAGAATAGTTACAGTAACACCAGGGGTGTAGTGGAGGGGGGACGCTGGGGAGCGGCCCTCCCGCACTTCTCTAACTGCTGAAAATATGTACATTTTGTAATGATACCTCAGCTTCAGCACCATGGACAGCACTCACATATACACACAACTAAGCTTCAGCACCATGGACAGCACTCACATATACACACAACTAAGCTTCAGCACCATGGACAGCACTCACATATACACATACCTAAGCTTCAGCACCATGGACAGCACTCACATATACACACAACTAAGCTTCAGCACCATGGACAGCACTCACATATACACATAACTAAGCTTCAGCACCATGGACAGCACTCACATATACACACAACTAAGCTTCAGCACCATGGACAGCACTCACATATACACACAACTAAGCTTCAGCACCATGGACAGCACTCACATATACACATACCTAAGCTTCAGCACCATGGACAGCACTCACATATACACATAACTAGGCTTCAGCACCACAGACAGCACCCACACGTACACATAACTAGGATAAATAAAAGACGTGTTATGAATTATAGGTGTAATATTATAGAATTCAAAATATTGTTAAGACAAATGAGCGCTGGCATAACGCTGGGAAATGAAAATGTCTCTTATCTAGTTAAGCCAATGTTATGATTTGGAACACTGAGATATATCTAGCAATAACAGGGAGTGAATATTTTTAGTAACGGGGTCAACTCCACCCTTATGTAAGCTGATCTGGCCATTTTAGTGATGGATCTCTGTCAAATTAAGCCTCAAAATACCATGAGTAAAGCTAAGGGTTATATGCTTTATACTGTAAATACACAGCCAGGATTTCTGCAATGGGTTTAGGTTTGTCTTTCAAGACACATTTAGAAAATCTCAGATGTTTTCACTTAAATGGAAATATAAAAATAATACAATAAAATAAAATGACTTGAGTAAAAGTACAAAAGTACCTTTTTCAAACAATAACCAAAGTAAAAATCGGGCCTAAGTGGTTCATGTATGTTTCATAATAGTCTGATTCGGCAAAGTAACTTTTAACTAAAGTGGAGTGGATTGGAGTAAAAAGAACAATATTTGTCTCAGAGATGCAGTGGAGTAGAAGTACAAAGTATACCAAAATGGAAGTAAAAGTACCTCAAAATTGTACTTCAGTACAGTACTTGAGTAAATGTACTGTACTTTCCACCACTGCTGCTTGTTCTGTCATGATGTTCCAACTTCTGAAGGACTTTTATTGCAATGTCCAACACTTATTATGAAATTATTGATTCTTAGAGCATGAGAAAAGCCAAGAATGTGATGAAATGGATAAATCGGATGAACGCCTCAACAGCCACAAAGCTCACTTTTATACATTTCCTGACACTCGGTTATAAGCCATTGCTTTACGCTGAATAGGGACAACCTAATACTCACACAGTTTCAAGTATTCTGCATCGAATCAAATAATTCAATCTAACTTAATCTAATTAGACCGTAATGTATCCATTTGTAAGTCTGGGTGCGTGCAAACGAACATAATTGTCCATTTGGTTACATTTATGCACGCTCAGAGTTAAATTAGCGCAGAGTTGTTGTTTTTTTACTGTGCAGTGATTGGTGGCTAGATGACTCAATTTGAACAAACACTGGGTCCGAGGACCACAGGGGGTCCAAATGGACGTTAACCGGGTCTGTAACTTCCGTACAGATCCATTTGGTTCCTTACGTACGCTCTCAGCGTTAAAGCTGCACTATGTAGCTTTCCTCTTCTACCCCGGATTTGAACTTGGGCTCCTGCGCAAGTGGTGACAATATTACCATTGAGCTAATAGGCTCTGTTCACAGCAGCCATATTATGAAGACATTCACAGGTGTTACCAATGATACTAATGAAGGCTCTGTTCTATTTAGTCTAGCACAGTGGTTTCCACGACCCCCATAACTCTGAGAGTGTACCCTTACGGGTCCATTTGGTTCCATTTGTACACTCTCAGAGTTACACACCTGTAAGGGGCCATTTGGAAGCCCATGAGGGTCCCTGGACCCCAACTGTAGACCCACTGGTGTAACAGAGTGTTTCCAGTGAGCCAACATGCACAATATTAGCACCCTGACTCTGTTTGACCAGAATGGAACAGAGCCTTCATTAGTATCATTGGCAACACCTGTGAATGTCTTCATAATATGGCTGCTGTGAATAGAGCCTATAGGGGATAACTTGAATCGTGACCTTCATGTCAAAATCTGTGTCAAACCAGAAACAGGCTTGTGTCAACGGGCGTGTCTCACCACACAGGATCTAAATGTTTCAATGGAAGAGCAGGGAGACCAAATACAACCACCCCAATTGTAGTTATATTGTTATAGAAGACGACATCACCCATTTTCAACCTATCTTCATATAATTGGTCCATACTAATACCAGTGGTGGAAAAAGTACTCAAATGTTTTAGTTAAGTAAAAGCATCAATACTGCAAGGTAAAAGTACTCATTATGCAGAATGTCCCATTTCACAAGTTTTCAAAAAAACAATCTTTTGAAAATAGCAGATCTACAAGCTCACAATGTGTCGCATAGCGACGCATTGTGAGCTTGTAGATCGGCTATTTTTCAAATGTCCAAAATATATATAGGGCTGAAGTGATTAGTGTATGTTTTGCAATAATAATCAAAATCTACAAAGTAACTAGTAACGCAAGTCTTCAAACAATTATAGTGGAGTAAAAGTACAACATTTCCCTCAGAGATGTAACGGAGTAGAAGCAAAAGCACCGGGAATTTGAAACACTCCAATAAAGTCATACAAATACCTCAAAACCGCACTTAAAGCACAGTACTTGAAGTAAATGTACTTAGTTACTTTACACCACTGGGACTACTGTGACACCGTTGGGTTTGACCTGAAACCTGCTTTTGGCCTGCCTGACAGTTAGTGGTGGGGTGTTTTTTTTTTCCCTTGTTCTTTTTTGTCACAGAGCGCTGCGGCAGTGTTCCTATAGAGCACCTCCAGGCTCCAGTCTCTGTGGCCCATCATCCGCTCTGCACTCTGTGGTGGTGCAACGTGACCTGGATAATACGGAAAACTTGGGAGGATATACTGAACCTAATGTGGGGCGGCACACGCGTCGCGATGTACTGTATCCGTAGGGGAGGGGGAGGGGGGGAAACTTTAGGGACAAAGGGGAAAAAAAGAACAAAGTACGGGGTTCTAGGTACTTCAAAAGCGAGGCACTTTGGTGGAGATGCTGCATGCAAAGCAGTGGTGGACAAAGTCCTCAGCGTACAGCAAGGGTCTTCAACAGGGGGTCCTCAGAGCTACTATAGGGGGTCCGCCAAATCTTTGTATGATGAGATTTTTTTTTTTTTTCACTTCAACCCTAGCATCCCTTTTCTGAGGAGAACTTTAGCCAAACAATAGCCGATCTACAAGCTCACAACGCCTCGCAGCGCGAGGCGTTGTGAGCTTGTAGATCGGCTATTTTTGGCAAATAAGTATAGGTGTAGAGGGAAAAAAGAGCAGACCAAGTAAACAAAAAAGTCTAATCTGAAACCCAATTTTATACAATAAAGAGGGGGTGCCTGCTTCATCTCTCTCTCAGCCAAGGGGTCCTTGGCCTGAAAACGTTGAAGACCCCTTGTGCAGTGGTGGGAGAAGTAGTGACATGTTTTACTTAAGTAAAAGTATCGATAACGCAAGTTAAAGTCCGGTATTACAATTTTACTTGAGTAAAAGTGCAAAAGTTTTGGCCTCTTGAGTACCAAAAGTAAAAGTATCCATTATGCAGAATGTCCTATTATTTCACAAAATTATGTATAAAACATCTTATGAAAATAGCAGATCTACAAGCACACAACACGTCACTTTACGACGCGTTGTGAGCATGTAGATCGGCTATTTTCAAATGGTCAAAGTACAGTATTATATAGGGTTGAAGTGATTAATGTAGGCTTTGTACTACTATTCAACATCTGCAAAGCAACTAGTAACTAAAGTTTTCAAATAATGTTAGTGGAGTAAAAGTAAAACATTTGCCTCTGAGGTGTAGTGGAGCAGAAGTGAAAGTACACAAATTGGAAATACTCCAGTGAATGTACTTTACACCAATGTATTTTTATGAGTTAAAGTATTCAAAAGTACAATGTGCATTTTATGTTCTTTTTCATTTCAATGCATTGCTGTATGGAAATGTTGACATCTCCCCCCAAAAATATCAATACTATTGAAAATAGCAGATCTGAAAGCTAACAAGATTGCAAGTTGTGAGCTTGTAGGTCTGCTATTTTTACTATTTGTCTTGGAAATGTAGTGGAGTGGATCCAAAACATACAAATAGTACAGTACTCAAGTGAATGTACACACCGTTGGTGCAAAGACTATGAAACACATTCAGGATATCTACACAGCAAAAAAAGTGTTAATTTAAAGCGGCACTATCTAACTTTTTTGATGAATAAAATGTAATTTTGTCTAATCTGTATGGTAGAGTATGTTAATACAATATAACTTATACAATTGGGATGGTTGTATTTTGTCTCCCTTCTCTTCTATTGAGACATTTAGATCATGTCAAAAGTCATGTCTCACCTATACACAGGATCTGACACGAATGTTGACCTGATGGTCAAGATTCAATTTATCAATGGTAAAAATGGCAGCACTTGTGCAGTAAACCGGGTTCAAATCCGGGGTAGAAGAGGAAAGTGGTGTATAGTGCAACTTTATCTCTGAGAGTGTACATAGTAATCATTTGCATTTTTACACTCTCAGAGTTTCTATTTTGGTTACATTTCGGTTACGTTTACACTTGAATTATAAAATGCATAAATGGATTGAGCATAGTAAACTAATGTGGGGCGACACAGATCGCATTGTGTCCGCGGGGCCGGAGACCGCAGCAGAGTTGCTGGGAAAGTTTATAGGGACAAAACCAAACCTAAAGAAACCCTGCTCAACCCATTCAGTCCAGGAACGCATTCTGTGTCATTTTCGATTTTTAGCTCTAGCCTATAACCATTATTTTATATACTTTGGCTATTCAAAATGGCAGATATACAAGTTCATAGCACGCACAGAGTGTTGCACTATGTACTTGTAGATCAGATTTGTTTTTGTGAAAATAGTAGTTGACCCAAAACATGACTTGTTTTCTATCAATTACACACCCCATGAAGCATTGAATTGATGGAGATTGTTCCGTTTTTGTCGCATCCCTAAGCCAATAATTTGATGACCGGTAGAGAGATGCTAATGTATCCTACCGGAGAGACCGCCGGTCATCAAATTATCGTAAAAAAAAAAAAAAAATCGATCTCCATGAATTCAATGCTTCGTGCGGTGTGAAATTGATAGACAATACGTATTTTTTGGGGTGAACAATGGTAGCAACTCAACGCGTTTAGGGATGCACAAACGGTCAAGACGGTCTGCCGCAGTTCAGAATCAGAAGAAAAGCGGGGGGAAAATGAGGGAAACAGGATGTTATTGTGTACAGTACTGTATGTGAGAATGGACTGGGTCAACACTGCTTCTGATTCTTGCCATTCAATCAGAATGAATGTGTCAAGGTTTTTTCTTTTTCTTTTTTAAGTGACAGCAGTCTCTGTCGCAAATCACTGCTGTTGGGCAGAGATCTCCATATTTCGATGTGTTTTTGTAAATGAGTGTTCTACTTTGTCGTACGAGAGTGTCACACAAGACCTGAGGCTTATTCTACAAATGCCTTCTAAATCAAACTTTTTAGTGCCAAGGACGCCCAAATTGATAGTATTTAGCCACAGACCCTCATCTGAAAATGTTTTGTGCCTCAAAAGAGAATATTTTTGTTAGAAAAATCAAAATTATTCTACAAATCCCGAAAATTGCAGAGCCTCGCGGCGCACCACAAAGTGACACACTGTGAGCTTGTATATCTGCTATTTTCAACCCATGAAAAAAAGTATTAACAAGAGCGTGTGACTAAATGGGGGTTCTCCTTCCATTCCGACATCTCGCCACTCCGACTAGTGGCTTCCGCGTGCGGTTAGGGTTAGGGTTAGGGTTAGGTATAGGGTTCGTCAACGTCGGAAAGGCAACATGTCGGAAAGGCGAAATGCACCCGACTAAATGATAACTACACTGGATCCGTCGGAATAAAATGTTCATTTGTTTTCTGTATTTCATGAAAAGGAAATAATAAACAGTTTTTGGACATTACGAGCTTTCCGCCCGACAGCGAATATACTTTCAAGTAATACTTGAGGTACTTGTGTGACCGGCCGGGCGCGGCTGTCAATGTCACCGCGAGTCAAGTGAAGCGGTAATCTGTCCGCAGACATCTTGCATCTCCGAGGAAAGCCTTGACCCGGCACGTTGCTCCCCGTGATGCCCGCGGGGCCCGGCTGTTCCTTCTTTCTGTCGTTTGGGCTCAAACGTATATAAGCGTGGACGACTGGACGTGCGTGCACACACATACACACACACACACACACACACACACACACACACACACACACACACACACACACACACAGGCAGACAGACGCCTGGACGTCGCTTCCTACCCCCTCGGATCACAAAGTTCAATTAATTTCACAGTCGGACGAGCCCGCAGCCCTTTTCTCGCCGGGGGGGCCTGGTGGTTCTGTGGAACCCGGAAAGAGATGAAAAGAACGCGATCCGCCCCCCGACCCCCCACCCCCACCACCAGTGGTGGACGGTAACTAAGTATATTTACTTGAGTACGGTAATTAAAAGGACGACTTCACCCGTTTTCAACCTATCTTTGTATAATTGGTCCTTGCTAATGTTCACAATAAAAAATTGAAGAAATCGACTCAGTCTGTATATCATATGGAGGGCTGTGGACGCTTGAGAAACCCACCTACCAGTGCCATTGTTTTGTTGTTTTTTTAAACAACGCAAGAACTATTGGCTTACCTTATAGCATGCTAACTTTCCAGGAATAGAAAGCCTGCAGTTCAAAGACATATATTGCTCTTTTGACTCCAGTACATTTCTAGGAAGGGGGGGGGGCACATTATGAATTAATCTACAAGCTTTATTTCAATACATTCATACAAGAGTGTCACGCAAAAAAATAGTGACACTCGATGCGATGCGTTATGAGCTTGTAGATCGGCTAGTTTCACTAGTTTAAAATCATTCAAAAGGATCGGTTTTGGACATACAAGGTTTGTACCCGACAGTGACGCAATACTTTCAGTCGAGTATTGGAGTTGAGTACTTTGTCCACCAATGCCACCCCATCCCCCCCCCACACACACACACACACACACACACACACACACACACACACACACACACACACACACACACACACACACACACACACACACACACACACAAACACACAACCATGAAGACGCCCCTGGGTCAAATCTGCTCCCAGAGAGGCCAGTGCTTTGTGGCATATTACAGCACGCATCCATACACTGTAAGGGGCAAGATGAGAGAGGTGCATGCTTCATTGCTGAAGCATCTCTCTCTCTCTCTCTCTCTCTCTCTCTCTCTCTCTCTCTCTCTCTCTCTCTCTCTCTCTCTCTGTAAATTACCGCAATTTTGGACAATGACATCACAGCCAGGTAACAACACAACCCACACCTCTACCAACGGCTCAGTGTGCTTTGAAGTCCTCTACACCTCAGCAAAATCCCCTTTTAAGCCATTAAAGCCGGGAAACGCATCTGTGTAACCACTTCATCCACTATTTTATACTTTTGGCTATTCAAAAATAGCAGATATACGAGCTTGTACGAGCTTGTAGATCTGATGTTTTTGAAAAATCTCGGAACGTTTGTGCAAATATTTGAATTATGTATATTTTTAAAGGGAACATTTTTTAACTCAAATCTTTCATTCTTCAGGGTTCCCTGGAAAAACATATTTTGAGATGTGGGGGGGGGGGGGGGGGGGGGGGGGCAAAAAATAGCAGATACAAGCTCATAGCGCTGCACTCGGTGCCGCGCTATGAGCTTGTAGATCTGCTATTTTTTTTTAATAGCCAAAGAAATCTAAAGATGACACAGATTCATTCCCGGTCATAATGGGTTAACACAAATAAAAAAAACAAAAATGTAAAAGTAGATGGCCCAGGTTTTTGGCCTCAATTGCGGCTGGCGTCTCATGTTGATGTTGAGTACGGGCAAATGGACTCTTACGGGTCCATTTGGTTCCATTTGTACACTCTGAGCATACTGTATTTAATAGCTCCACCAAAATTGCAGGTGGTACACACAAACTACAGACAGTGGTGGGAAGAAGTACTCAGATATTTTTTTACTTAAGTAAAAGTACCAATACCACAATATAAAAAATACTCTGTTACAAGTAAAAGGCCTGTGTTCAGAATGTTACTTGAGTAAAAAAAAGTACAAAAGTATTGGCATCAAAATAATGCTTAAAGTACCAAAAGTAAAAGTACGAAAATGTTTGAAAATAGCAGATCTGCAAGCTCACAACGCGTCGCATCGCGACGCGTTGTGAGCTTGTAGATCGGCTATTTTCAAATAGCCTACTGTAGGTAAAATAGGGCTAAAGTGGTTAATGTGTGTTTTATAATAATAATAATTTATATCTGCAATGTAACTAGTAACTAAAGTTTTCAAATAATAGCAATGGAGTAAAAGTACAACATTTGCCTCGATGTAGTGGAGTAAAAGTACTGAAAATTGGATATACTCCAGTAAAGTAAATAATACCTCAAAATTGTACTTAAGTACAGTACTTGAGTACATGTACTTTAGTTAATTTACACCACTGACTACAGAATGGTTGTGGGAAGACAGTGTGTTCTCTCGCAGTCCTCCCAAATGATGTGCACTGTTAATGAGGTAGTAAAATAGTGGCCTGACAGCTGGTCGAACACACCCCTAGATGGATGTCTTACATTACAAGCGACGGCCCCCATTACTGAACAGGACCCCCCCTCCAAGAGTCTATCATTCTATTTGCTCTCTCTCTCTCTCTCTCACACACACACACACACACACACACACACACACACACACACACACACACACACACACACACACACACACACACACACACACACGCCGAGGGTACCGCCCGGGCCGAGGGGTCCATGGCTGGAGGCAGTCAGTGATGGAAGAAGTACTCACAATTGTTTCTCAAAGTATCAGTACCGCAATGTACCATTTATAATAAACTTGCGTAAAAGTACAAAAGTAGGCCTATTGCCATCAAAATATACTTATACTCAGTGGTGGAAAGCAGCTAAGCACATTTACTTAAGTACTGTACTTAAGTACAATTTTGAGGTATTTACTTGACTATTTCCAATGTCCAATACTTTTACTTCTACTCGACTACATCTCAGAGGCAAATTTGGTACTTTTACTCCCCTACAATTATTTGAAAACTTAGTTACTTTGCAAATTATTACATTATGAGACATTAACCACTTTAGCCCTATATTATACTTAGGCAGGCTAGGCTATTTGAAAATAGCCGATCTACAAGCTCACAACGCGTCGCATCGCGACGCGTTGTGAGCTTGTAGATCAGCTGGAGCTTGTAGACCATGCACTGCTTATAGCTTTCCACCACTGCTTATACTTACTTATACTTATACTAATATACTTATACTTAAAATGATATGAAAAATATGTTTTTCACACTTTTAGAGCATAAACGCAGCCATAATGAGGACATATCTATCATTTGATGCCTAAGAAATTGAGGGGAAAAAAAACGGTTTATTCTTACAGTATGTCAAAAGTCCCTAAAAGTCCATTTTTAATGACTTCCGGTAAACACAAACGTACTGCGTGATGACATAGATAGACCTCTAGGAATCTATAAATGCATCTCGGAAGCCAATCACAGCACGTCCTGCGAAGTGACGTGCTTACATTTTTTCCATTATTATTAATTTCATCATGCGTTTTTTTTTTGCCAATCACAGCACGTCCCGCACAGCATGGCGTCACAGCGAAAGACACATTTTCACGACGGAAAGAAAAACTTTCACCACGGATGGGTCCTAAACCCTCTTATAGGAGCGGTTGCACCGCTCAAAAATATTGAGATGAGGGGTTTCCGCCCGACAACAACGATAAGCTCTAACGAAGCCGTCAGTGGCACAACATGCTCTCCACCGGCGGCAGCGGCCAACATGGAGAGCCGCTCCACACACCACTGGCATTACCGACTATTTGACCCTGGAGTTCACCACATGCACCACCACCACCATTATGCAGAGCAGAGAAGGAGAGAGAGAGAGAGAGAGAGAGAGAGAGAGAGAGAGAGAGAGAGAGAGAAGAGGTTTGTTGTGGGATCAAAATCACAGCCGTGACCCAACAACTGCACACTGATTTGTTTGTACTGCACTTTTCTCCCGCTGTCACGACGAGCTCATTGTGCCTCTTGTTACCCAGCACTAGTGTGTGTGCGTGTGTGTGTGTGTGTGTGTGTGTGTGTGTGTGTGTGTGTGTGTGTGTGTGTGTGTGTGTGTGTGTGCGTGTGCGTGTGCGTGTGTGTGTGCGTGTGTGTGCATTCTGAACTTGTGTGCATTCGCTAAAGGTTCTATTGTTTTCCAAATTGGGGCGACGTCCCCAGGGGACGCACACGCAACAACAAAGCCACCGCTGACCCAAATGGCGGCACCGTTTGCCTTTGGGCGCCGGGCAGTTTTGATTTTGTCGACTAGAACTTTGACGAAAAACTTCCGTCGACTACCTTTTCTCACCGACGAAGACGAAATATAGCAACGATGACTGAAACTATGACTACTGAACATTGATCGTTTTGTGAACAAATAAAAACCCGACTAAAATATTATAGGGAGTGACTAGTGGACAAGAGATCCAGTATAGAACTAAGGCAAGTCATTTTATGCTCGGTTGTGTGTCGCGACTCGAAAATAGCCGATCTACACGACGCTCACAACATGTCACAGTGTGATGTGTTGTGAGCTTGTAGATCTGCTATTTTTGGCACACAGCTAATTGTGAATCAGGTATTACAACGCCAACACGGCCCGCCAAAATACATTTTAGTCGACTAAATCAACTGTAAAAGTAGACTGAACTGGACTAAAACTAAAACATTTCAGGTGACTAAAATATGACAAAAACTAAATGGAATTTTATTCAAAAGAATATGTCAAAATTAACATTGGGGCTGAGCCTCAGTTACTATCGTTCAATCACCCACCCCAGCACCCCACCTTTTGGAACGCAATACCATCATAACTTAACCACTTAACCCTCTATTTTTAGAGAGTTACAACTCTATCTCCTTTTCCCCATCTACACCAAATCTCTTTGCCAAAAATAGGTAATCTGCGACACATTGTGAGCTTGTAGATCAGCTTTTGGTTGGCTAATCACCCCCAGCATCCATGAAAGCGGTTCAAAGGAAATGACTTCCTGACAGAATAACAAGACAACACTACAGTGTCAGTTCTAGAACAGTGGCTTTCAAACTTGTTTTAATTTCAAGAAGCCAGTTTTGTACAGGCCAGTGGTTTTCAAATCCAAATCCTTAAAGGGATAGTTCACCCCCAAAATGACTTTTTTTTTTGTCGTATTCTTGATGACCGGCAGCGGTTCCGGTAGGAGACACAAAGAGTCTCCTTTGTGTCTCCAACCGGAACCACTGCCTACCGGTCAGCTGGTCATCAAATTATTGGCTTAGGAATGCGGGAAAAAAAATCCAAGTTTCCATGGGGTGACTAATCGATAGAATTTTTTATTTTTATTTCTTTGGGTGAACTATCCCTTTAAAGCCTCTTTTATCAGTGTGATTATTAGTGTTACCGCACTTTGGCTTTGCAGCGCAGCATAAGACTTTGCATTCCACACCAGCTCTCTCCTTCTTAAGTATTCATGGTGGGTGGTGGCTACAGGCTGGTGGTGTCCCCCCTCACTGCTTGTGCTGACAGAAGCGTTTTCCGTGTCCAGTCCACTGACCCGTCCTTGCTCTCCTCTCATAATAGATATTGACACCCCGGGGTGGAGATAATGCTAATCTGCCTCCTAACAAGGCTATGATAGAAGACGGTACAGACAGTCTGGACAGGCAGGCACCATTGACGAGCAAGGGAGGCAAAAAAAAAACGGATACGGAAGTTTGCTGAAATACATTGGAGTCAATGAGAGCCGGCTGGACCAGCTTGTGAACACACGCTATTTCTGAATGATTGCGTTTGTTACAGCGGTGGAAAAAGTACTCAAATGTTTTACTTAAGTAAAAGTACCAATACTGCAATGTACTCTGTTACAAGTACAAGTCCGGAATTCAACATTTACTTGAATAAAAGTACAAAAGTATTGGTATCAAAATGTACTTAAAGTACCAAAAGAAAAAATACTAAAATGTTTGAAAATGGCAGACCTACAAGCTCACAACGCGTCGCGATGCGACGCGTTGTGAGCTTGTAGATCGACTATTTTCAAAGAGCCTACAGTATGTATAAAATAGGGCTAAAGTGGTTAATGTATGTTTTATAATGTAATCATTTATATCTGCAAAAAAAATAAAAGTACAAAAGTACAATATTTGCCTCTGAGATGTAGTGGAGTAAAAGTAAAAGTAATTAAAATTGGAAATAGTTACGTAAAGTAAAAAAAACTCAACTTGTGACCCAAAAGACAGATTTGGTGACTTCCCAGAGCCCCAAATAACAAAACAAAAAAAATGCATTATGAATTAGCAGCTTAAGACCTATTTCGCAAATGATTATAACAGAAATACTCTCAATTAAACCGTTAATCGTGATTATTTGTATGACAATTAATCAGTTCCCAAACACAGTTGTTATCACATGTAACTCAATATCATAAAATCACACCTGACATCATTGCCGGGGCGGTTTGTTTATTTCTGGAGAACAGTTCTTGTATGACCCGATCTAAGATTTGCCTATGGGAATTCCAATATGACAAACTAGAAAAAGTGCTCCTCGGAGCACAGGTTTCCGCCATGTCAGGTACGTTATTATGGCCTCCTGATGCATTTTGTGCCAAATATGTGTTTTGCTAAATTAGACCTGCTGGTGGCGCTATAATAGGTCAATGTGAAAAGGGTGGCATTTCGTCCTTGGCCTAGTGGGAATGCGCGTGTGTGCACAGTTTCGCAGCGACCGGAGATTAGCTGCTCACAGACAGATGGACACACGGACGGACGGACACACGGACACACGGACGGACGGACAGGGGGTAAAACATACTCTCTTGCCATGCCTTTCGGCCTGGCGGAGACAATAACTGGCTGACCCAGGGGTAGTGGGAGTGACTGTCAGGCCCACAAAACACTCTGCAGTGTACCAGCGGTAATACGGTAGAGCTCAACAATGCTGGATGGTTTCAATCAATCTGCTCTACCATCATTAAGACGCCAATAAATTATTCATTCTTTCATTATATTTGTGTTTCTCATATTACTGTGTGTAATGTTATATGGGATGGAATTCATGCTGCGGTTGGGTAGGTACAGTCCACAGCTCTTGTACTTGCATTTACTTTCATGTTTCCCAGCAAACGGACATCATCAAGTTATTATGTCTGATTTGGAATGTTTGGCAAGACCGCTTTGGTAGAGGTTTGGCTTGTGTAGTTATACCTTGCCATGATGTAACTCCAAAGGTGGTCAAGAAATCAATAATTGCTCCATTGATTGGAAATGGATAATTCAAAATATGGTCCTCATTGACTTAAAACAGCTCTCAAAGTCACTATTTTAGCACGTTAATGAACACAAGCTGATTCAGGCAATATAGAACATCACCAAACCCAGTACTGTTCATTTTTTAGATAAAAATGTCAACTTCCTGCTGATTTTACTAGTTGAAGATCCGGATCCGCGGATCCAGTCTGGGTTTTCATCTTAATAAAACTAGGAGGTTAACATTTTTATATATAAAAAAAATTGTACCGAGAGCTGTTTTACCGTACAATGTAAGTCAATGAGGAGCATATTTAGAATGATCAATTTCTAACCAATATTTTTGATTTCTTGTCCACCCTTGGAGTTACACGATGGCAAGGTAACTGCACAACCCAAACATCTACCAAAGTGGTCTTGCCCTTTAAATGTTTGAACATTTTTGAATATGTTAGGCACAAACACCAGTTTGAAAGCGGTTAAACACAAAGTACTATGGACGTGCAATCCCTCGACGCGAAGTTGACATTTGAATTCATGGCGGACATTTAATGATATTCTGAAGTGGCTGACACCAACACAAGCCCTCTAGATATACGTGCTACTAGCCCTTGATAGGAAGATGGAGGGGGGGGGGGCGGGGGGGCATAGGCCCTATTTCCAATTTGAGATAAAAGCCTGTTTGGGGAAGAATAATGCAATGCATGCATGCAAGATAGGGCCAGGCGACGGACCCATCTGAATTCTGGTATGTAAAGTCACGCACGTACGGACACACGCATGCACACACGCACATACGCACACACACACTCTTTCCACTCCGGCCAGAAAGGCCAGATCTCTGTTGGATGTGATTTCAGTGTACAACAAACTGGCACAACAGCACTGCATAATGCATGAGGAGAGGGCGGATCCAGAGAGATAGGAGGATATGGTCGCAGTCTCCATATATATATATTTTTTTTTCCCATAATTGAATGCCCATTTTATCATGTGAAATTATCGAAGAATAGAGAATCTTCACACGCACACACTCACACGCACGCACACGTACACGCACGCACGCACGCAAACACACACACACACACACACACACACACACACACACACACACACACACACACACACACACACAGCCAAACATATTATCTCCTGGCCGAGATAAAATGTTTAAATGCACTTAAACCCTATGTAGCGTACACTTTGTTGGCTGGTGTCCCCCAGAGGTCAATAGTAGGGCCCCTACTGTTTTCCCTCTACATCAATATCAGCAAATCGCCCAGCTCCATAGATCGGTTATTTTCCACCAAGTGTTTGCCCCCGGAATATGGACATTATAGGGTTCAGATGGTTAATGGGATACATTGTTTTGTTTTGCCCTCTCTCACAGCCATTTGTGCCACCTCATTGCACCACCGCTCGCACACATGTCCATTTGCATAGTAGAGCCTATTCTGAATGCGTTCCCATTTCGACACACCGTCTGCCAGAAACCTCTCATCTCCATATTTTTACTTGTTGTGTTTTTTTCCGTAAATTAACGCCCTACTTGATCATACCACAGTGTCACACAAAAGCATCAAAAGTAGCAGATCTACAAGCTCGAAACGCGGCGCGAAGCGGCGCGTTTCGAGCTTGTAGATCTGCTACTTTTGCTATTTTTGAATTTGAATTCTGAAAAGTAACAGTTTTGGACGTATGAGGTTTCCACCCGGCAGAGACGATTTCCACAACGAGCTTTTGTAGCCTATTACTCAATAAACTTTTTCATTCCACTGACTTTGCATTATACTTGTTCATAATTATAGTCGGGACGAATAAACTTGGACTAGCTTCATTATAATTGTATACGTCACCACGGCTCGCGACTTAAACTACCTCTCCTGCGCGCGTCTCATTTTATTTATTCATTTTATTTCACCTTTATTTCAAATCCCACTGCGATTGTGGTCTCTTTCATGAGAGAGCCCTTTGGTCAAGAAAGTAAACAAGCAGGAATGTCAATAAAAAATGCAATTAAACACTCAAGCACAACACAAATTTCACACTAATACAAGCTCAATAAACGTGGCTCTCCACCAAACAGACTACTTCAGACTACTAACAGACTGGCAGTCTGAGCCGACGTTTTTTGCCAAACACACACACACACCCACACACACACACACACACACACACACACACACACACACACACACACACACACACACACACACACACACAGACACACACACACGTGTAGTTGTTGATGTCGTTTTCCCTCTATATCAAAATCACCCAAATCGCCCAGCTCCATGGATCGGCTATTTTCACCAAATGTTGTCCCCGGAATATGGACATTATAGTAGGGTTCAGATGGTTAATGAGATACATTGTTTTGTTTTGCCCTCTCTCATAGCCATTTGCGCCACCTCATTGCACCACCGCTCCAAAAGTTCTGGTCACCACACCGCACAAACTATTGCAAGCGGCGGTCGGCCGATGGCACCTTGTTGCGCGCACTATTAGCATATTAGCATCTTAGCTTAGCATGCTAGCCCTAAGGTACCCTACTATACAACTCGCATGCGTCAGAGGAAAGGGCTTGGACCAACACAAAAAAACACAGAGCATGTTTTCGCTAGTTGTAGTACTTCTCTGCTTTGGATTTGATTAAAAAAAAGCCTCCCCCCTCCACCACCACCCCGCTGCTACCGATGGGCAGTTAGCTGTCGGTAGTCGACCGAGCATGTTTGGTCGGCTTTCGACGCTTCCCTACAACTCGCGACCCGACACACCACCAATCCGACAACAGATTTGTTTTGGCCGCATACGCTTTCCAACGCTTATATCAGGGGTCTTCAACGTTTTCAGCCCAAGGACCCCCTAGCTGAGAGAGAGATGAAGCAGGGACCCCCTCTATATTGTATAAAATTGTGTTTCATATTCAACTTTTTTTGTTTAGGTGGTCTGCTCTTTTTTCCCTCTACACCGATAGCTCTTTGCCAAAAATAGCCGATCTACAAGGTCCCGGACCCCCTGTTGAAAACCCCTGACTTATGTAATTCAGCCACTGCCAGAATTTTTTATTTCTTTTTCATTTTCCTTACCTTTTCAACTAGTCAGAGAATATTTATCTCCAGTATGATCAATACCCCGATCGTTGCTAAACACGGAGGCTTTCTCTCTGCTTACGCAAAGAAAAAACAATGTCACTGCGACTTTTACCTACCGTTTACCGATTGTTTTTACCTAACAATGTGAGTACTTTTTCAACCACTGTGCGGCTTTAATTTGGACTGAAGCATACTGGAGGCGGGCTATGGATCTGGTTGTTCCCTGTTGAAAATGACAGGTGCAATGTGAGAGGAGTCCATTATCACAGAGTGGCTGGGTTCTGCTCTGTCCTATATGTAGGACAAGACTCCACATGCCTCCCTTGTCACACCAATGGATGGAAAGCATTATAATTTAGGACAGAAGGATGGATATGCCTCTCCCTCTCTCTCTCTCTCTCTCTCTCTCTCTCTCTCTCTCTCTCTCTCTCTCTCTCTCTCTCTCTCTCTCTCTCTCTCTCTCTTGTATTTGTAACTCAAATCTTTGCATCTGGGGGTCCCTGGAACAACATATTTGAGATGGCGGTCCGTGACCAAATACATATCATTTTGGGGGTCCTTGACATGAAATAGATTGAGAACCACTGCTCTAAAGAGAGAGAGAACATAAAACAAGTAAACCACACGGGCCCCATGTTCTGCATAATGCAATGCAACACAATTACAAGTCCAGTCCCTGGTGCATCCGTATACGATTAAACCTCATGTCTACTTAGTGGGACGCCGGTGTCTCGTGCTGGAAAATAGCAGATCTACAAGCTCGCGACAAGCCAAGCTTGTTGAACGGCTATTTTTCTATCGAGCCAAGCTTGTAGATTGGATATTTTCGGTAACACAATGTGAAAGGCATAAAATAGGCTTTAGACACTGGACATGGAACACACCAAAACACACTCTCTCTCTCTCTCTCTCTCTCTCTCTCTCTCTCTCTCTCTCTCTCTCTCTCTCTCTCTCTCTCTCTCTCTCTCTCTCTCTCTCTCTCTCTCACACACACACACACACTGGGGGCGTGCACAAACAGCCAGCCTGCAGGGATTAGAGGTGGCTCATGCACATGCAGCAGTCAGTTGCGTTCCGACGACACAAGGTCACCTTAAGTGGCTTTGGGACGAGAGGGGGCGGAAAGCAATTCCCCCCGGGGCCTGAACGGGGGAGAGACTCATGAAAAAGTAATTAAGTAGGATGGGAGATGATGAGCGGGATGTGAGGCGCGCGAGACGGGGGCGAGGGGATAGTAGATTAAGTCCCCCCAACCCCCCAAACCACACACACACACACACACACACACACACACACGCACACGCACACGCACACACACAGTGGTGGAAAAAGTACTCAAATGTTTCGCTTAAGTAAAAGTATCAATACCGCAATGTAGAAGTACTACTCTGTTACAAGTGAAAGTCTGTAATTCAAAATGCACTTGAATAAAAGTACAAAAGAATTGGTATCAAAATGTACTTGGAAGGACCAAAAGTAAAAGTGCGAAAGTGTTTGAAAATAGCAGATCTACAAGCTCACAACGCGTTGTAGATCGGCTATTTTCAAATAGGGCTTAAGTGGTTAATGTATGTCTTATAATGTCATCATTTATATCGGCAAAGTAAGTAGTAACTACAGTTTTCAAATAGTTGTAGTGGAGTAAAAGTACAATATTTACCTCTGACACACACACACACACACACACACACACACACACACACACACACACACACACACACACACACACACACACACACACACACACACACACACACACACACAGACAGACATAGCATAGCATAGAAATAGCAGATCTACAAGCTCACAATGCGTCGCGATGCGATTTTACCTTAAAATTGTACTTAACTACAGTACTTCAGTAAATGTACTTAGTTACTAATCAAAACTAAGCAACGGTGACTAAAACAATGACTAAATACACTGACAATGTCATCAACAAATAAACAACTACACAACAATGTTGTGAGGGACTAAGAGTAGAACTAAGACAAGTCATGTTATGCTTGGCTGTGTGCCAGTGTTACACTCCGAAAATAGCCGATCTGCTATTTTGTGGAGCTTGTAGATCAGCTATTTTCGGAGTCGACCAAATCAACGGTAGATTTAGTCGACTAAAATCATATTATATTTGGTCGACTAAAACTAGACTAAAATTGAAACATTTCTGGTGACTTAAAAACTAAATTGAATTTCATTCAAAAGACTAGGACTAAAACTAACTCAAAAGTTGCTGCCAAAATGAACACTGCTGTGAGAGAAGTTCTCTTTACGAACATAAAAAAAACAAATCACAAACTCACATTTCTGCCTCCTCACCTCCTCCGTTCTGTTTCCCCAGCGTGTTACAGTGAAATTGGTGACCCGCCAAAATGTGTGACCAAACTTGTGGACTTCACATAATGCCTCATTGAGGTCTTGCAACTGTACTGTATGTGGCCTAATTACCACCTACAGTAGCTTTAACTCTGTTAATAAGCAAAACAGCAGTGATTTAGGTTGTGAAGACCACAAGATGATATTTTGGAGGCGGAAATTTGAGTATTGTGATCTGGCTATAGATTCAAAACTACATGTGGAGAAGCAGTGTTCCGTTTTTTTTAATGCACCGCATATCTGGGACAAACTCTGCAGGTCTGCTACAACCCTAAGTAATTATTGTAACCCATTAACCCATTGAGGCCTGAGGTTCCGATTCTGCAAAATGTCTTCTAACGGTTTTCTGAAAAACGTATGTTTCTACTGTATATCAGTGGTGCACAAACTTTTTCATGTCAAGGATCCCCACAATTATATGTATTTGGCCACGGACCCCCATCTCAAAATATTTTGTTCCAGGGACCCCCCAGATGCAAAGATATGAGTTAAAAATGTTACATTTAATACAATATAAGATTTGCACAAATTTTCTCAAAAATAGCAGACCTACAAGCTCGTAGCGCCGCGCTATGAGCTTGTAGGTCTGCTATTTTTGAATAGCCAACGTGTAAAATAATGCTTTTTTAGCTCAAATCAAAAAGTGACACTGATGCGTTCCAGGTCTAATGGGGTAAGACCTGAGTCCGATTCTACAAATGCCTTCTAAACCAGTGGTTCTCGAACATTTTCGTGTCAAGGACCCCCCAAAATGATTATGTATTTTGGCCGCAGACCTCCCATCTGAAAAAGTGTTGTGCCAAGGAGACCCCCTGAAGAAAATATACCGCATTTTTCTTCGAAAATAGCAGATGTACAAGCTTGCAGCGCTCCACAAAGTGACGCAATGTGAGCTTGTATATCTGCTATTTTTGAGAACCACTGATTGAAACCACTGTTCTAAATCCAAAGAGTTTTCTGAAAAAAACATGTGTTGCTATATAGCTAAAATCTAAAATGACACAGATGCTTTCCTGGTTTTTATGGACTAAATCGAAGCTTTAGCACATTTTTTTGTATACAAAAAAAAAATGCTTCAGCCGAAGCAAACGTTGCTGTTTGCGGCTGCCTTTCACTTACTTTTATTATTTATTTATTTGTATTTATTATCTTCAAATGCCATTTTATAATGACTTAGTGTTGCACTCTCTTAATGTTCTGTGTCTTAAGAGTCTAAATGCATGATGTCTCATTAAAGCACTTTGAAATGAATTGCCTTGTTGTCGAAACGCTCTATACAAATAAACTTGCCTTGTGAAACACAGCGAATCAATCAGTCAAGGTGGAGAGTTGTGTTGGCTCTATAGCTCACAGATAAAGAAGGGAATATCGTCTCTGTCGGGTGGAAACCTCGCATGTCCAAAACTGTTACTTTTCAGGATTCACATTATAAAAGTAGCAAAGGTAACAGATCTACAAGCTCAGTGTTGTTGTGCCGCGTTTCGAACTTGTAGATCTGCTACTTACTTTTGATGCTTTCTATGGACACTGTAGTATGATCAAGTAGGCCCTTAATTTACGTAAAAACACAAAAAGTTAGAATATGGAGATAAGAAGTTTCTGCCCCGACAACAACAATATAATGTTACTGTTTTGAGCTTTGCCTCGTTGACATAGAAAGATCATTGGAAAATCCTCTGTACTGTACCTGTCTAGTCATACACCAAAAAAAACGTACACATTGTCAACCCATGCATCCCAACTGCTCTTGATCCATTCAGTGGATTTGGGCAGTGGTGGCCTAAAGGTTAGAGGAGCGCCCTCGTTGCCGGAAGGTTGCCGGTTCGAATCCCCGAACCGGCAGGAAAAGTCTGGGTGGGGAAGTGAATGTTCACCACTTCCCCAACACCACTGAAGTGCCCTTGAGCAAGGCACTGAACCCCAACTGCTCCAGTGGAGCTGCGTAGTGGCCAACAGTATAAGACTGTGGTTGTACTAGTCAGCTCCCAGGTTTTAATGTGTCTGTCTGTCTGTGTGTTTCTATGTGCAGGGCGTTGCTGAAAATGAGCACTTGTGCTCAGCTACTACCCTGGGTAAATAAAGAACAAAAAAAAAAAAAAAAAAGTGGTCCTCCTTTCAATGAGTGATTCTCGGAACGTTTCATATTTCAAGGACCCCCAGTTTGATATACATTAAACGTTTTCATGTCAAGGACCCCCAAAATGATGATGTATTTGGCTGCGGGCCCCCCCATCTCAAAAATATTTTGTGCCAGGGATTTTTTCAAAAATAGCAGATCTACAAGCTCATATCGCGGCACCGAGTGCCGCGCTATGAGCTTGTAGATCTGCTATTGTTGAACAGCCAAAGTATACAAATATGGTTAAAGTGGTTAAAATGATTGTGACGCTATATTAACTAATTTAGCTGGGGACCCCAATTTGAGAAACAACGCATTAGACCACAGACCATATTTTTTTTGGTTTTTCATCTACACCTTAAACTCTGAGAGCGTACAAACGGCGTCCACATGGTTCCACTTGCACACTCTCAGAGTTACAGGACCCACAAAAGAGTCCATTTTGGACCCCGAGGGTTGAGAACCAGTAGATTTTTAGATGAATAGAAAGGTTCCCCCATCGGGAACGCTTTGCCATAGCGGCGGTCGGCTGCTTAGTCTCCCGTCAAATAAATCTGCGTCGGCCCATGAGTCAGTAAATTGCCACACCGCGGCAAAGCCCATCCATCACTGATGGGGAGAGAGACACAGAGAAAGAGAGAGAGAGAGAGAGAGAGAGAGAGAGGGGGGGACATGCAGTCTCCTCCAGTCTCCACTATCATAATATCGTTGTTGTCGGGCAGAAACCTCTTATCTCCAGATTCTAACTTTTTGTGCGTTTTTATTCCCCGTAAATCAACGCCCCTACTTGATCACACAAAAGTGTCACACAAAGGCGTCAAAAGAAGCAGATCTGGGCGCTCGGGTGGCGCAGTGGTAAAGAAACTGCCCACCACCGCGGACGGGGGTTGTGGGTTTGAATCCACCGTGGTGCATCTGGCTTTGTCGGGCGTCTACCCGAACACAAATGGCCCGTGTTTGGGGGAGGGAAGCCGGACGGGGAGGAGGGTGATATCGGTCATTGCACGTACTCCTACGGGCTGGGGGCGGCACCTGTCAGCGGGGAGTGTTGGGCGGGAGGAGTAGGACGAAGGCTCTATGTCCTCCTGGTGGGGGCTCCTCACTGGCAGGTGAGTCAGTAGGATACGACAGCAGTGACAACACAGAAACGTGTGTGGATAGGAATTAATTGGCATAACGACTAAATTGGGGAGAAAAAGGGCAAAAAAAAATTGTCTACTCTGAATTATTTCAAAAAGAAAAAAAGTAGCAGATCTGCAAGCTCAAAACGCGGCGCAAAGCGACGCGTTTCGAGCTTGCGGATCTGCTACTTTTGCTGTTTTTGAATTTGAATCGTGAGAAGTACAGTAACAGTTTTGGACATATGAGGTTTCCACCCGACAGCTTATGCCCTTGGCGCCGTGTGGCTTCTGCACTGTCACTTGGCGTCACGAACGCACTTTCCGAGCCTGAGCCACCAGCCCTCAAGCAGGTGGCCCTCTGTGTTGCTGCCACTCCTAGAAGGGTATAGCATTTAAAAACAAAAAACAAAAAACAACAGGCAAGGCAGGCATATGCCGGAACGTCATATCACTATAACGCTATGAATATTAATGCCAATGTCGCCCGAGGCGTTTGTTTTTTGCTGCTTTGTTGTTGTCGTTGCCGCCCTGACGCACATCATATTGGCTTATGGTTTATGTTTCGTGGCAGAGCAGGTGGTAGTCACGGGCCGGGGAAATAGCCGATCTGCAAGCTCACGAAGCATCGTGTACGTGACGCAAGCTTGTAGGTCGGCTATTTACGTTAAGCGCAACACCGTGTGACCTGTGGTGTAAAGTAACTAAGTACATTTACTCAAGTACTGTGCTTAAGTACAATTTTGAGGTATTTTTACCTTACCTGAGTACTTCCAATTTTCAGTACTTTTACTTATACTCCACTACATCTCAGAGGCAAATATATATATATATCTTTTTTTATAATTTTTATCCCACGATTTTTGTAACCCACATTTTTTCACCCAGTGCCAATTGCCTATGTAATCCTGGGCACTACCTACCCTCTGCCAGCCTAGGGAGAGCCCAAGCTGAAGCTCATGCCTCCTTCAATGCATGAGGAGCAAGCAGGCCGCTTCCTATCACCCGACAGGGGGGAGTTTCCCTGGTTGGACATAGCGCGTGGAAGGAACACGTTATTCCAACCAGTTCCCTTCTCCTCCATCAGGCGCCCCGGCTGACCAGGGGGAGGCAAATATTGTACTTTTACTCCACTACAATCATTTGAAAACTTTAGTTACTACTGTAGTTACTTTGCAGATATAAATCATGACATTATAAAACATTATACATTAACCACTTTAGCCCTATTTTATACATAGGCTATTTGAAAATAGCCGATCTACAAGCTCACAACGCGTCGCAGTGCGACGCGTTGTGAGTTTGTAGATCTGCTATTTTCAAACATTTTAGTACTTTTATTTTTGGTACTTTAAGTCCATTTTGATGCCAATAACTTTTGTACTTCCATTCAAGTAAGCTTTGAATTCCCGGACTTTTACTTGCAACAGAACACTTCTACATTGCAGCGTTGATACTTTTACTGAAGTTCCACCACTGCGTACGACAAAGCCTAACTCAGGCTGTGTTCGTGTTCCGCGCAGCGCTTGTGCTCCGAGGTCTCTCTCTGACTGTGTTTACCTCGCTCAGGCAAATGCAATATTACACACAATTAGATCGGGGGACGTGATACAAGTTATGCGGCGTTACGCTCGACATGTCGCTCCGAATTGGATTTCTGTACACCCCCTACGCGCTCATGAATAAATATATACTGTTGCGCTTTCGAATACGTATATATATATATATATATACCTCGGGGCTGTCTGGATACCGTCGGCCCCGCGTGGCCCTTGTGACATTTTTGAGAAGCACAACCACGTGATACAGCAGTGGTTTTCAAAGTGGGGGTCTGGGGGAGCCCCAGGGGTCCTTGCAGGGGGTCCCCAGACAAATGAGTTAATGTAACATCGATACCACTTTAAACCTCTATACGTTGGAGCGATGTGACGCATTGTGAGCTTGTAGATCTGCTATTTTCAAAAATATTTCTAAAAATAAAAATACAAAATAAAATAACATTAAGGAACATATGTGTTGTATGGAGGGTCCCTGGCAAAAAAAAACTTTTCAGATGGGGGTCCGTGGCCACAAACATTTTAAACTAGAAAAAGTGCTCCTCGGAGCACAGGTCTCCGCCAGGTCAGGTAGGTTATTGTGGCCTCCTGGTGGCGCTATGTGAAAAGGTGAAAAGGGTGGCATTTCTTCCTCGGCCTAGTGGGAATGTGTGTGCAAAAAATCACGGAAATCGCACACTGCGTTCATGATTTGAGGAATTTTGTTCAAAAGGGACCTATCCTGCAACATTTGGAAGCCAATGTTAGCCAAGTAGGATGGAATATGAAATATCGGACACATCCATCTTGATCACATGACTATAGAGATACTGTATACCGATTTGCGTGATTTTTGGACAGAGCAAGTAAGAGCAAAAAATGTGTTTTACAAAACTCAGCCTCCTGGTGGCGCTCTAAAAGGTATAATGTGAAAAATGCAGGGCAAAGGTTTTTCCTTGGCCTCTAGGGAGTGTGCGTGCAAAGTATCACACAGATCGGTGCAGTTATAGCTAAAAACGTGAATCGGCCTGTTATAGCGCCACCATGAGGCTGATGTGAACGTTTTCAAGTGGCATTTCTTCCTGGGCCAAGTGGGGAATGTAAGTGAAAAATGTCACGGAAATCACATGCTGCGTTCATTATTTGAGGCATTTTGTTCAAAATGAACCAATCCTGCAAAGTTTGGATGCCAATTTTTGCCAATCAAGATGGAATATGGAAAATCAGACAGATCCGTGTTGATCACATGGCTATAGAGCATCGCAGTTCCGCCACTTCCTGGTGCCGGAAGTAAATACTCGATGCATTTTTCCCATTGACTTTTCCAAAAATATTTATATCAATCAATTTAAGCCTAGAATCAAGCCATCCAGGATCCTGGTGAATCATGACCATAAAACCTTTTTTTCTGTGATTTTTTTAAATTTTATATTTAATGATATGATATACTATATTTAATAAATACCCTTTGTTTTGCCGTTTTCAAAAAAGTTTTTTCACAGAATCAAACGTTTTATGGTCATGATTCACCGCTATCCTGGATAGCTTGATTCTAGGCTTATATTAATTGATATAAATATTTTTGTAAAAGTCAATGGGAAAAATGCATTGAGTATTTACTTCCTGCACCAGGAAGTGGGCGGGAACTGCGACGCTCTATAGAGATACTGTGTACCGGTTCGCGTGTTTTTTGGACAAAATCTGTAGGAGTAATAGCAAAAAATGTGTTTTGCAAAAGTCGGCCTCATGGTGGCGCTATGACAGGCTGATCTGAAAAATGTGGGTTAGAGGTTCTGCTCTGGCATCCAGGGAGTGTGTGTGCGCAGTTTCACAGCAACAGGGCCAACGGTGGCGGAGATTAGCTGGTCGCAGACAGAAGGACGGACACACACACACACACACGGACGGACGTGCAGGGGGCAAAACATACTCTCTCGCCATGCCTTTCGGCCTGGCGGAGACAATAAGGGGTCCTGGACATGAAAAGGTTTGAGGACCGCTGCGCTACAGTATAGAAAAGAGGCAAAGTCCCAAATTGGACCACGATCTGAAACGACGATGTCTCCCTGTGCGAAAGCGACTCTTGCCGCCTCGGAGGGCACATGAGATATGACTTGTTTGTAGAGCAGAGCCATATTGGGGGCAGAGCGGCACTTTGGCACTGACAGACACGCACATCTGTCAGTCTGGCATCTGACAGAAGGTGAATGGATCACATCACACACACACACACACACACACACACACACACACACACACACACACACACACACACAGAGGCTGTTTACACAAAGCTGTTACACTGGCGTCACGACAAGACAGAGTGACAAGACCTCCGCTTGGAAGTGACAGCCTCACACCGTCATCAAACAGCTACACAGCCCAGTTACATGAGAGGTAGTGCGACGTGGGGGGGCTTAACACCCATTTAGACTTAACCTATACGTCTTTAAACAGCCTCTGTACCATTTTCGATACAACATTATTTAAAAGAAAATTGAATACAAATGTGAAGAAATGTGGTACGACGTCAGAGAACTACTTTAAACAAAGCTCTCGTTCTTAAAATCGTGTTAAAGGAGAACCAAATAGATCAACTTAGTATGGAAATGCTCTGAATGTTTCCAGCTTGTCGGAAATATAATCAAAACAAATAATGGAGAGAAGTCAAATGATATCCATTAAGCTCATTTACAGTAGGTCACATTCTATAGGCTCAAAATACGGAGAATGCCCCCAAAAAGGGGGGCGCGGGTCTGGCAGCCTGGTGTGTATAGCGTCATACGTTAGTGGTTCTCAACATGTTCTGGTCGAGACCCCCCAACATAATCATATTTAAACTGGGGACCCCCCACCCTGACAAGCACTTGGAATTGTTGGAGTTGAGGCATTACATTTAGTTTGACTCGGTTCCACAGATAAATATTGTAAAAATAGCTTGTAGATCAGCTATTTTCAAAATGTTTGCCTCTTTCTTGTATAATTTGACAATTTGGCCCATGTTTGACCAGTTTTTATACTATAGTTTGTTTTCTTTGTTTCATTTCATTTATTTCTTAAAGGTATTAAAAAGGTCTTACAATTCATTCAACTGTCACTTTACTGTCATCTGGGGACCCCCCCCAAAAATCATGTGGGGACCCCCCTGGGAATACCGACCCACAGGTTGAGAACAACAGCCGTACGCAACCGAGCAAAGTCCTCGTGAAATGTATTTCCAGCATCGTCACACTGCAACATTACGTGGGCCAGATCTGGGCCAACGCTGGCTTTTAGAAAACTGTCACCCTTTTGGTTGTGTTTTCCATTTCATTCGAAAGCAGAGAATCGTAGCCAAAATAATGAGATATTGGTTAATTAGCTTGAATAAAAACCTTATAGGACAGAATTGAATTGAAAAAAAGACACAAGAGAGAAAACCCTCTTTTCAAAGGCTACAAACCCTCATTAGCCCCTTTCTTTCCAGGGAGCATCTTCTGTCCCAGAGCAGCTCACAGCGTCAGTGGAGGTGTTACAGTATATTCTTTTCTTCTGCTGTGCGCTCTATTGCAGGGGTCTTCAACAGGGGGTCCGGGACCCCTAGGGGGTCCTCAGGGTTACTTCAGGGGGGCCGCCAAATCTTTGTGTGATAGGATTTTTCTTTTTTTTTTCGTTAACCACTTGAACCCTAGCATCCCTTTTTCCGAGGAGAACTTTCGCCAAAAATAGCCGATCTACAAGCTCACAACGCCTCGAGCTGCAAGGCGTTGTGGGCTTGTAGATCAGCTATTTTTGGCATAGAGGTGTAGGTGTAGAGGGGACAAAAAGAGCAAGACCAAGAAAACGAAAAAAGTATTATCTGAAACACAATTGTATACAATATAGAGGGGGTCCCTGCTTCATCTCTCTCTCGACTAGGGGGTCCTTGGCCTGAAAACGTTGAAGACCCCTGCTCTATAGTGTATTACAGTGGTTGTCAACCTGTGGGCCCACAAATAATCTGAAAAAAAAACCCCACTAAGATTGTATTCATAGTATAACATTAATATTTAACAAAAATAATATAAGTAATAATACTGGTAATGTTGGTTCCATGGATCCAAGCAGGAACACAATCGATTGATTGACCGTAAACATGCCCCTGAAAAAGAAATGCACGCGGCCCACCCATATATGACCACTTAACACGGCAGCCCAAGTGGTCAGAGGGGCGACCCGCAAACACTTTTGGGGATTTTCAAGTGGGCCCTGATCCAGAAAAGGTTGAGAACCACCGGTGTAATTATTCTCTCTGAGACCCCCCCCGCGCCCCGCCTAACTCTGTCAGCATCAACCGCGGAAGAAGAAAAAAAACACAAAGTTCCTCCGTTAATAAAACTAGGTTGTTTCAATGTGATTTTGTGGTTAATGTTTTTTTTTAATTTGTTTATGTTGAATCGAAGCGAATTCTTCAGTCTGAGCGTTGGGAGGCACGCTTTCACTTACCTTGCAAGACACTCTCATGTGCTGGATGTGTATTACAGTGGCTTGCCAACACAGTGACACCTTCACACATGAGCTGACATAATGATCCACACCCTGGTACATGTCTGGCACCCTCCCATATCCCACCTCGAGGACAATACAGGTTCCTTTCTGACGTCTCTTTCCGACCCAAAAAAAAAAAGCTATCAAAAGCTCTGAATGACATAAAAATGTGAGTTATATCTACGTCCAAAAAGGAGCATGTATTGCGCTTTATTCATCTAAAATGAGCTCCGATTTCTCCCTACGTGGAGAACAGACCAACACAGTTCATTCACCCAGTTAAGCCACAGTTCATTGTACGCCGAAAGGTGAACATATAGCCGATCTGATATTGTAGATCAGCTATAAAGAAAAGGGGGAAAAGCCTATTAAAGCCTGCATGCTTTCCAATTCCCAAGCTCTACCTACTGAGCCAGCTAACCGGTTTAGGTTGACTATGCTGTCTAAGCTGGCACACTGACACGCCCACAGTTCTGGGCATGCCTACATCTAACGTACCAATTACCCTCAACATACAGTAGTTGCTGTCGGGTAGAAACCTCGTAATATCCATATTGTAGCGTTTTTCATTTTACTTCATTATACAAAGAGTGATGCACAAAAGCAGGGGAAATAACCGATCGCCTATGTTCACTTTTTTCATTATTATTATTTTTTTTTATTATGATTTAATAAAGGAATAAGGTTTCCACCCGACAGCAACGATGTCCATGTCTTAGCGTTCTGCAATGTAAACCTTTACAGGAAAATAAAGCTAGTGCAACATGAGTCTCGGGTTGCATCGTTCCCCTTTAAGACCCAAGGCTGCGTGGCACTCCTTTCACGCAGCGACTGTCATGTCACTATCAGCCCGAGCCACTCTGCGGGCCCGGGCTATGATGTGACACGTGGCAGATTTTCCGCCTCTTATCAGATGTGAGCAGAAAGCGGTGCAGTGTGGCGCTCTGCTGCTGTGCTTCTCCTTGCGGAATACAGGGGCCGGTATATGAGACAGTGTGTGGTGGATATCATACGTACTGTAGGAGATTGGAATGTCCAGGTCACCCTCCCAGGACATCTGGCCCAGATCGTCCACAGAGAGCTGGGCTGCAGAGACAACGAGAACGCGTTTGATTTATTTGAAATGCAATAAATCCAGCCGAGTTCAAGGATAAACACAATACAGTCCTAAGACTTATGTCCATGGTTCCTCTCAAAAGCAACAGTTATTAACCAATTAAGACCTGAGGCGATTCTTAAAAAAAATCTAAATCATAACAGTTTTTGGCAAAAAATAAAAAAAAAAATGTTTTCAAGATTTAAAAAAAAAATAGCAGATCTACAAGCTCATAGCGCGGCCGGTGCCGCGCTATGAGCTTGTATATCTGCTATTTTTGAATAGCCAAAGACATCTAAAGTGACACAGATGCGTTCCAGGTATCAATGGGTTAAGCTAAAAAACACATTACAACACAACGTAAATGTCAGTAACATACATAGAAAAACAAGCACTCCACTATCTTTCCCTAGAAACATTTTGAATTTTAGAGAGGAACCTTTTCTAATATAACCATGCTTTAGTCTTAATTTAGTTTAGTTTAGTTTAGTTTGGTTTAGTTTGGTTTAGTTTATTTCGATCCACATCAACAGCTGTAATCCAATATTTATTTCTGGTTGATCGAAAAGGCATAGGCTGAAGCTCAACGCTTATTTATGCCTATCCCGTATACATGTTGGTTAGTTGCAGTTAGTCTTCTGGAACACCTGTATGTTATTATACCTTTCAAGCCGGCACGTCTTTGAGTAGGTGTATCTATATGGGTCAAAGATGAGACAAAGAAAATAGAAAAACATAAATATGTATAATAAATATAATGTTAAAATATAGCTGCAACCAGCAATACGGGGGCCAAGGGATGCGATACGTAATATGCAAAATGTAATGTGCAATACGCGCAGAGAGAAAGAAGACCATGCAATTAACAAATGAGCATTGGAAACAGCTGGGCATAGTTCAGTCATCAAGACAAAAGTTTGCCAAATGTTTTACTTCCTCTACACAACATGGACAGACAGAATTCCTGTTCTGTTTAGCCAAGGCGTGGATTGGAACCTGTGACCTTCTGTTTCCCAGGCGTCCTTTCTACCCATTCAACTAGAACAGTCCTGTTTAGATTTGTTGAAAAGCATAATATGTTTCCTTCTGTCATGCGCCATGCCCATGTTTCACTAGAACATACGTCACAAAATGTAAAACAAATACTGTCAAAACGCCATTTTATCTTGTCTTTAAAAAGTGCACATGCTTTATTTAATAATGTCATGATTTGTGTTTGGCAAATTACATTTGGACTGGATAAGTCAGGGTTTGAACCAGCAATCTGGGCGTCAGTCACTCTAGAGAAGTAGTTTGACAGGTAACTGGGCACTGATCTTCTGAGTGTCTTAAAGACCAGACCCATTGATAGTTGTCTCCGCCAGGCCGAAAGGCATGGCGAGAGAGTATGTTTTACCCCCTGTCCGTCCGTCAGTGTGTCCATCCGTGTGTCCATCTGTCTGTTAGCAGCTAATCTCCGGCACCGTTGGCCCGGTCGCTGCGAAACTGTGCACACACACTCCCTGGATGCCAATTCAGAACCTCTGGCCCAATGTTTTTACATGGGCCTGTTATAGCGCCACCAGGAGGCCGATTTGTGCGAAACCCATTTGTTGATATTACTCCTACAGATTTTATCCAAACATCACGCAAATCAGTGCACATTATCTCTATCGTCATGTGATCAACACAGATCTGTCCGATTTCCCATAGTCCATCCTGATTAGCTAAGGTTGGCTTCCAAAGCTTGCAGGATTGGTCCGTTTTGAACAAAATGCCTCAAATCATGAACGCAGCTTGCGATTTCCGTGAAATTTCACACACGCATTCCCACCAGGCCAAGGAAGAAATGCCACCCTTTTCACATTTGCCTGTTATAGCGCCACCAGCAGGTCTAATTTAGCAAAACACATTTTTGGCACAAGATGCCTCAAATCATGAATGCAGTGTCCGCTTGCCGTGAAAGGCCTAAGAAGAAATGGCACCCTTTTCACATTGGCCTATTATAGCGCCACCAGGAGGCCACAATAACGTACCCGACCTGGAGACCTGTGCCCCGAGGAGCACTTGTTCTAGTTTATCTTTGACTTCAATGGCAACTTCTGCTTACACAGGTGTTAAAACGCCCACTGCAGAGGGGAGGCATCTTTTTGACCCTGTGACATTCACTCAATGACGATTGTTAAAAACCTTCTGAATTAGTATTTTGTCACTGTGTATCTTCATCTATCCAACTCGTTGCGTTTGTTTTTTTCCTTGTAAATGCATGCCCCACTACTGTTGTATGACGTTGCGCCAGTGTAGCAAAAATAGTCAATCTACTTGCTGGCTCACAACCGGCGGTGTAATGGTGACTTTTTTACTGGGAGGACGGTATTTTAATGAAGTCACACGCACACGCCCGTGGCACGCAAACACCGCGCATATTATTTTACCGTAAATTAGTAAACATGTTTGTATAGGAAATGTTTTTTAGCTTAGTTTTAGTCTTTTTAAACTAATACAGATTCAAGGAATGCCATGAATTATAGAGCTGAAACTAAAAGTTTGCTTTGAACGAGTATCTTTCTCTTCTCCGACGGTGGTTGAGGCATTGCTGCGTGCAGATAGGATACTGGCAGCAGCCCTACTGAAGCCAACATGCTGTGTACCGGCGCCGCGTGTAGCCTATAGATGCGAGGAGTGAGGAATCTGAGGATACATTTTCACACTCACTTGTAAACCTGTTATGCAAAGTAGCCATTCTGGTACTTAGCTCGTGAATCTACGGGGGGGGGGGGCACGTTCTAGCGTGCATGTGCGTGTGCACTGTACCGTGCCGTACCTTGCGCGTGAAAACATTACTGGCCACACGTCGTCCTATCCGTGTGTCCTCCATGACACCACTGCTCACAACGCATCGCATCACTACACCGGCTCGTTTGAGCTTTTAAGTTCATTGGCTATTTTTGCTATTTTTGAAAGAGTCATGAAAGAGTCGTTTCCGCCCATAATTGCATACCCAAAAAAAACAGTGACCGCCATTTTGTTCCAGGGACCCCCCAGAAGCAACGATTTGAGTTAAAACATGTTCGCTTTAAAAATATATGTATATTAAATGATTTTCTTGATTTAAAAACAAATAGCAGATCTACAAGCTCATAGCTGTATGAGCTTGTATATCTGCTATCTTGAATAGCCAAAGAAATCAGATTAAAGAAGCGTTATTTTCCGGTGTCTACAGAGAACGTGGAAGAACAAGCTTGCATTATGTGATAATGGCGCTCCAATACGAGGCTATTTGATCAACAGCTATTGTGTCTCAGTGCGTGAGCACAGCCAGCCAGGGAACATGATGGACAATAGAGCGACATTCACAGAGGAACAATACAGTACGGCACACAACACTCATAGGCTTTGTAACAAATAAATGAATCTGTCACTGCTCCATGATGGAATGATTGTTTCACAAAAAACAAATTATTTTAGCGCTGTAGCCTTGTGTTTCCACCGCCGCCACTAGCTGCTTATTATGAACAACAGGAGGGGAAAAAAGCACATGGAAGGCGCGCAATGTGTCATGCTTTCATTTAACCACTACAAAGCTGTTTTAACCCTTTAAGACCGGGAACGCATCTGTGTCATTTTTTTGTCTTTTTTTTTTCGTGAAAATGTGTGCAAATCTTTGAATATGTATTATTTAAAGCGAACATTTTTTAACTTCTGGGGGTCCCTGGAACAACATATTTTGAGATGGGGGTCCACGGCCAAATACATATCATTTTTGAGAACCACTAATATTATAGCATTACATATATATTTTTTTTTAAACTGTTTGAGTTACAAATGTTTGCTTTAAAAAATATATATATTCAAAGATTTGCACACATTTTCCAAGATTTCTCCCAAAAAATAGCAGATCTACAAGCTCATAGCGCAGCACTCGGTGCTGCGCTATGAGCTTGTATATCTGCTATGTTTTGAATAGCCCAAAGAAATAAAAAATGACAGAGATGCGTTCCCGGTTTGAATGGGTTAAACTTTGAGGCAGGGGTCTTAAACAGGGGGTCTCCCTAAGAGAAGTCGTTAAATGTCTGAAAATACACATTTAACATGAATCCAATATGTAGTGGGGAGTTCCCTGCTTCTTCTCTCTCTCTCAGCTAAGGTGTCCTTGGCCTGAAAAAAACGTTAAGACCCCTGCTTTGAGGTATAGGGTGCAGCCTTGCCGGCAGAGAAAACGTTGGCATTGTATGTTTCTGTAAATCACAAGATGTAGACTTTTTTATCAAAAAAATCACACCCAGTGTGAAGTGAGTGGTGCCTTCACTCCTGTTTGTGTTTAATTAGTGTAACTGGTTGCATCTTTGTGTTGCAATCAGCTGCAGCTGTTGAGGTCATGCTCAAACATATGGACACCCGGACGGACGGACGGACGGACAGACAGACAGACAAACACACAAAGTCAGTCCTTGTGAGTGGTTGTTTTTTTGTTTTGTTTTTTAACATTTTTTTCATAAATGAATTCCCTATTTTAGACTTCATTGTATATAGCACGAAACTGCTCCACTTGCGAACGGTAACACCTACAGCGGAGCACATAATGGCAGGTGGGCTCCCCTCCCTCCAGGTACGAGAAACGGTGCGTCGTCAAAGCCACAACCTGTTCACCCACTGCTTCTACAACCGCGGCCAGGCAAGGATGTTCTACTGCGGTATCATAGGCAAGACCACCATGTTTCTGAGCACAGCATTGCAAAGCATTGTGATCTTGTAGATCACCTAGTTTCACTGTTTTGGAATGTTAAAAATGCTGACATGCCCGCAATAGGCTCTATGCACAGCAGCCATATTATCACTTCCTTCACAGGTGTTACCAATGATACTAATGAAGGCTCTGTTCCATTTAGTGTAGCACAGTGGTTCTCAGACTTTTTAATTTCCACGACCACCATAACTCTGAGAGTGTACTAATGTAACCAAATGGACCCGTAAGGGTCCATTTGGTTACATTAGTACACTCTCAGAGTTACACACCGGTAAGGGGGCCATTTGGAAACCCCTTAGGCCCACGCATGCTACCAAATGAGGTGGTCACCCTATCATCTTTTAGGTGATAGAGAGAGTGCTCTCTATGATAGAGAGAGCTCTCTCTATCACCACCGTGGTGATAAGGTGATAAGGTGACCACCGAAAATGGTAGCATGCGCCCCTTAAGGAACCATGAGGGTCCCTGAACCCCAACCTTAGTCCCACTAGTGTAACAGAGTGTTTCCAGTGAGCCAAGTGCACAATATCAGCACCCTGACTCTGTTTGACCAGAATGGAACAGAGCCTTCATTAGTATCATTGGCAACACCTGTGAATGTCTTCACAATATGGCTGCTGTGCATAGAGCCTATAGGTTGAAAGTGGGTTTTATAAATATTGAACCAATGACAAGTATTAACAAGAGCTTGTGACTAAATAATGGCTCCATTGGATCCATTGGAACACAGGCGTTTTGGACACACAATGTTTCCAACCGACATCGGCGATATCAACGTTTCCACTGTACACTTCATCGACGAAGCTATTTTCACTACTTTCTGCCTGTAAAGACACGCCCAAAATAGGCACACCAGGTTGAAAGCTGAGTCATCATGACCTAATTGTCTCGCCTCCACATCCTTGTTCTGTGGGCTATCAGCCGCCACAAGGGGGCTCCACAGCACATTCTCAGCACACCTGCCTCCCGTCTTCAATCTCCTCACCTGCCGTTCATCCCCAATCACCTCCAAAGTCTACAAGAGCCTGGCCTTGAAGCAAAAAATCTGATGAAGCTTCATCTGCCATGGAGCAAAACATTTTTTTAAATGATGTATTTACATGTATAACAATAGATGTTTTTAACTTTTTTGAGACTTAAATTGTTTTCTGTATTTGTCATGTATGTACTTTATGTTGAAAGGGTAGGCAGAATAAGCTATTTAGATTCAGCCTATATATTTTTTGGTCATATGTTATACGTATTATTGTTGTTGTTTTTATGTGCATGGAGTATATCGTTTGCAGAGTGAACTGATGACACAAATTTAAAAAAAGAAAAGGGAAGAGAAGCCTGCATGCTGCTCGGCACCAGATCTTAACCAGCCTTACGGCACATTATTCACCTGTTTCCTAGGCTGTGTGTTTTCCACTTCCTGTCAATTTGATCCAATGAAATCCAATGAAACTGGTCAGATGACCAATGACATCCAATGAAATCGACAGGAAGTGGAAAACACACAGCCTAGGAAACAGGTGAATAGCCAGCCAAACTGAGTTTCCCATGTGTTTGCACAGCTTAGCCTGTTCAACTTTACGCAGTTGCGGCGCACTTGTCTTTCCTTGTGAATGTATCACTGACACTGCTTTTCCTCTCCTCTCCAATACCCCGGGATCCCGAGCTGAGACGGGGCAGCCCTGCGGAGCCCACACCCCTCTTCTCCCCCTCGTTGTTAACCCGCAATGTGCCTTTTCCTTGCTGTGCGCTTGGGTCACACACTAAAATGGTCCTAAAATGGTCCTACGGTGGTTCTAAAATGGTCCTAAGATGGTTCTAAAATGGTCGTACAAGGCAAACAGAACTAATCTTAAAGGGGGTTTTCGCCCGACGGTTTACTTACCTTTTCTATGATGTTTTGATATCCTAGGACGAGTGTGGTATAGTAGAACAATTCATAATTCTATATCGAGTCAACCGCAGCTAAAAACCCGAGCGTATAGGCCGTGTGCTGGATCACCTATTTTAGTATCTTTTTTCCCCTCTTTTTTGTTGGTGAGATCTGGAGTATATATCGACGGAAACCCATCCATAGTGATTACGTCGGATGCGCATCTCCGGAAGTCTCGCGAGATGAGATTTCACACGTGACGTCATCCACGTCACTTTGTCAACAGTACGGCAGCCCATTTGGGACAAAAACAACGTGGAGCGTTTACTGTCCTTAAAGGTTCTATGGCATTCATTTTCACTTTTTTTTATTTTTTATGTTTTTAGGGGGGTTTTATGACCTCAATTACACCCAAAAAAACTTTGAACATTCAGTGGATTTTCTGTGGACGGGGGTTTTCTGAATAATTAGGCTGAAAAGTAATCCGAGATTGGCCCTTTGATAGTGAAGTCACAGGCCATTACTCCCCTCCTCGCCCCTCCCCTCCCCTATCCTTTCCTTTGGGGGTGGGCGGAGCAGAGGTGATGATTGACAGGCAAAATCCCTCAACAGCGACACCCGCAGGCAAAGATTTATTTTTTCATTGCAGTTGAAAAGGCTTTAGAAAGAGGTGTGAGAGAAAAACACCTGCAATGGCTCACTAGAGTGGAATTTTCAGTTAAAACTTTTTATACACGTTTGAAGGACCATGACAAAGACTTTTAATGTGTTGTAAAACTGAATGTCATGAAACCTTTAAGAACGTTAAAAAAAAACAAAAAAAACATTAAAATACGCGATCTAGCACATGCCCTATACGCTCAGTTTTTTTGCTGCAGTTGACCTGTTATGGAATAATGTTTTTTTTTTCGTCTTAGGGTATCACAACATCATACAAAAGGTAAGAAAACCGACGGGCGAAATTCCCCTTCAACCACTTAAACGCCAGCATCCGTATTGTGGGAAAAGCTCTCGGCGGAAATAGCAGATCGACAAGCTCACAACCGCGCCGCAGCGCGACGCGCTGTGACAGCGAAGGCTTTCCCCACACTAAGAGAAAACAGAAAATACACTATATTGTGCATAGAGCCCTGAGGGACTCAGGTGAACCGTATATGGGGTTTAAGTGGTTGACAACTAAGGCCAAACAGACGGCGAGCGTGACGGCGCTGAACGTACCTTTCAGGTGTCCGCGCCCCAGCGTGACGTAGCCCGACGAGATGTAGTTGTGAATGTCCTGCGACTGAGACCGCATGAAGTTCTCCTTCATGTAGTGCCCTGTTGACAAGTACAAACGCAGATCATGTCAACTGGAACCATACATTTTCAAAGGACACCGACTTGGTCATAATGCAGTGGTGTAAAGTAACTAAGTACATTTACTCAAGTACTGTACTTAAGTACAGTTTTGAGGTAATTTAAATTTGCTAGAGTATTTCCAAATGTCTATACTTTCACTTCTACTCCACTACATCTCAGAGGCAAATATTGTACTTTTACTGCAAGCTCACAACGTGTCGCATCGCGACGCGTTGTGAGCCAGGAATCATTTTTGAATAATTTTCAAAAATAGCCGATCTACACACCTTTCCCGTGGTTTCCTGTACTCTTGCGAGCTAAGCAAATAATTCAAATGTTAAGTGATTTTCTTTGGTTAAAATAAGTGTTAAATATCTATATATTCTGATAGTACTCATTGTATATAGTGTTTGTTCAGTAACAGGAGTCGCCATGTCTCTCCAGCTCTTTATTAAACAGAACATGCATTTTCAGGTCGGGATACCGATTTGATCCAATCAGGATAGAAATGAGCAGATAAAATTGGAACTGGAACGCTATAAAACACTAAGCTGATAAATGGGTGCTCTCTCCTGATTGGCTGAAATTTTGTCACCTGCCTGAAAATGTTTCTCCTGTTTATTAAAGAGCTGGAGAGACAGGTAGACCCCTGTTACTGAACAAACACTCTATTGCAATGATTACTATCAGAATATAGTGCCTTAACCTTTTAACAAAACACTTTTTGTTTTAACCAAACTATATCACTTATAGCCTGGTTCCAAACCATAGACCCCACCCCCACTCTCTCCCTGCGTTTTAACAGCGGGCAATACTGGGCGATTCTCGGGCGATATTGCCCAAAATATAAAGAAAGTCTATGAGAGCCGGCGATCGGGCGAAGCCGGGCGATATCGTCCAAAAGATGGATTTTCTTTATCTTTTTGGGCGATATCGCCCGGCATCGCCCAGAGTTGCCCGCTGTTAAAACGCACCGTCTGAGTGGACTGCCTCTTGGTCTGGTGTTGAAATGTGAGCCTAGGATATCTTCGATACCCTCCAGTACCGTCCAATGAGAGTCGGAGGTGGGGGTGGGTCTAACGACAAACCAATCAGCGAATATCTGCTAAAACAAGCAAGAAATTCTAATCCCCTCCCCCTTGCAATCGCCGACACTGCAGCCAATTTCAGACTGAAGCTCCACGCAGCTTCAGGCTATATCACTTACCCTACCTTAAATGAAACCTATTAATTTTATCGGTGACAACATTGGTAACCGGTGGTCTCCAAAATCGCCATTGGCATCAGACCAAAAAAATCTACCACGGGTCACTCTCTAGCAAATGAAGTCTCTCACCAAAACACTGGCAAGGTCACGGCAGTCGGCCTTAATCTGTTCCCATGCCTGACTGCTGTTAGGCCGCCAATGATCCTGACTAGTAAGTGTACCTCATTTCACCCTTGGTTACACCAAGGTGGTGGAGGCAGAGGATGATTAACAAGTCAGTCAGGATTAATCATCCCACCTTGACGTTAGTTCACAAGCCCACGGCTACAAGCTACTGTATAGTGTCGACATTCGACCTTTTTTACTTAAGTAAAAGTATCAATACCACAATGTAGCGAGTAGGTTACTCTGTTACAAGTAAAAGGCCTGTGTTCAAAATGTTACACGAGTAAAAGTACAAACGTGTTGGCATCAAAATATACTTAAAGTGCCAAAAGTAAAAGGACTAAAATGTTTGAAAATAGCCGGCTATTTCAAATAGCCTACGTTTAAAATAGGGCTAAAGTGGTTAACGTGTGTTTTATAATATGATAATTTATATATGCAAAGTAACTAGTAACTAAAGTTTTCAAATAATTGTAGTGGAGTAAAAGTATAACATTTGCCTCTGAGATGTAGTGGAGTAGAAGTAAAAGTACTGAAACATGGGAAATACTCCAGTAAAGTAAGATTTCATCAAAAGTGTACACAAGTACAGAACATGTGGTTCCCTCAATATTTTTTTTCCCATTTCAAGGGACCCCCAGTTTGATGTGCGTTACGCCACGGACCCCCCATTTGATAGCATTGGTATTTCTGGGACCTCAATCTACTCTGTACCATCCTCAGTGTTCATTTAACCCGAGAGTGTACAAATGGAACCAAATGGACCCGTACAGTGAACGGTTTACTGTATAACAGTGGTTTTCAACCTGTGGTCCAGGGACCACCAGTGGTCCTTGAGGGAGTACCAGGGGGTCCCCAGCAAAATGAGTCAACATAGCGTCACAGTCATTGTAACCACTTAGCTTTGGCTATTCAAAAATAGCAGATATACAAGCTCATAGCGCGGCACCGAGTGCCGCACTATGAGCTTGTAGATCTGCTATTTTTTTGAAAAACCTTGAAAAAGTGTGCATATCTTTGAATATTTATATTTTTTAAAGCGAAAATTAACTGATATCTTTTGCTTCTGGGGGTCCTTGGCAAAAAAACATTTTCAAATGGGGGTCCGCGGCCAATCATGAACCATCGAGACCTCTCAGGTCATCTGGGACAGGACTGCTTTCCGTCCCCAGGAATCAGAGCTAAACGTGGAGAAGCAGCATTTAGCTTTTATGCTCCACATATTCTAGAACACTCCCAGATATGTTCCAGATATGTGGAGCATAAACTCACAGAAAAACTGCGGGTCTGCTGCGACTCTCATCAGTTATTTGAAATCACAGCTGACAAAAAAACAAACCTTTCTGTTTGCTGCAGCCTTTTATTTAGACTTTTGAATTATCTTCTGCACTGTTACGTCACTGTTTTACTTTGCTTTCGTTTGTACTGTATTCAAAACGTTTTTTTACATTTTATTGCTCCGTACTGCATACTGTAGGTGTTTCCTATTAACCCTTTAAGACCGGGAACGCATCTGTGTGTCAAATTTAGATTTCTTTGTGCCATTCAAAAATAGCAGATCTACAAGCTCATAGCGTGGCACCGAGTGCCGCACTATGAGCTTGTAGATCTGCTTTTTTAATTTTTTTTATCTAAAATTACTCCGATCTGTGCTTCTGGGGGTCCCTAGAACAACATATTTTGAGCTGGGGGTCCGCGGCCAAATAGTTGGAGCACCACTGATATAGCAACATAAACGTTTTTTTTTTAAGAAAACCTTTGTAGAATATAATATTCAAAGATGTGCACACATTTTCACGATTTTTCAAAAATAGCAGATCTACAAGCTTGCAGCGCGGCATAAAATCTTGAGAAGTTGTGAGAACTACTGATTTAGAAGGCATTTTGTAGAATCGGCCTCAGGGTCTTAATGGCTTAAAGGGATAGTTCACCGAAAAACTACTTATTTTCTATCGATTAGTCACCCCATGGATGGAGACTTGAATTCATGGATATTTTTGTTTTTTTTGTCGCATTCCTAAGACAATAATGTAATGACCAGCGGACCGGTAGGCAGCGGTTCCGGTAGGAGACACAAAGGAGACTCTTTGTGTCTCCTACCGGAACCGCTGCCGGTCATCAAATTATTGGCTTAGCAATGTGACAAATACAAAAAAATATCCATGAATTCAAGTCTCCATGGGGTGACTATTCGATAGGAAAAAAATGTCATTTTGGGGGTGAACTATCCCTTTAAGGTGTTTAACTACGATGCGAATGCCCTTTTATAATGTGCTTCCTTTGATTCATGTTTTATGTAAATCACATTGAATTGCCTTGTCGTTGAAATGTGCCGTAAAAATATATATATACATGCCTGGCCTTGGAAAATGATGTGTTTTTGCTCCAGGCTGCTTATTTCATGAGAGTTCTTTAGCTTGTCATGTTTTATTTTCGATCAGTTTAATTATTTTTTTCCTTCCTTGTACACTGTAGGGCCCATGTCACTTTGGATATGGTTGTCGGGCAGAAAGCTTGTATCTTCATATTTCAACCTTTTTGTGTTTTTTTTTTTCGAGAATTAATGTCCTACTCGTACATCACACCAGAGTGTCGCATGAAAGTGGTGAAAATAGCAGATCTACAAGCTCACAACGGGTCGCTGCATGACACGTTGTGAGCTTGTACATTGACTATTTTAACTAATCATATATTTTTTTTTAAATATCCCATTAAAACCAGGAAAGCATCCGTGTCGTTTTATTCAAAAATAGCAGATATACAAGCTCACAGCGCATCACTTCGTGCTGCGCTGCAAGCTTGTACATCTGCCATTCTTGAAAGTGTTTTTATCTTCTCTTCTCGGGGTCCCTGGCACAAAAGCGACGCGTTGTGAGCTTGTAGATCTGCTATAAATCACGTTTGGTCCCGTGGCCAAACATATATCAATTTTGAGGGTCCTTGACACAAAAAAGGTTTGAGAACTACTGATTTAGGCGGCATTTGTAGAATCGGCCTCAGGTCTTAATGGGTTAAATCATAATAAAAAAAAACAACGGTTGTTGGACATACAAGGTTTCCACCTGACAGCGACAATAATGTCCCTCGGTGTTAAAAAAAAAAACATCACTTTTTGGTAACGCAATTTGTTCCGGACCACTATTGTGCGGTCCTGGAACCGAGCCTGTAATTGAGAGAGCTCAGAGGTACACGATGGCGTGCGTCAAGGCTTGCCCGCCAGCCCGGCGCCGCCGACAAACTCCATTTGTGCTGTCAATCACGTTGTAAAGTCCTGTCCCGTCCCCCGACAACGCCACATGAAAAGGCACAGAGGTGGGGGGTAGAAAAGGGGGTGGAAGACATAGAGGAGCACTTCGCCCCGTTTTCAACCTGTCATCTTGTAATAGGCTCTATTCACAGCAGCCATATTATGAAGACATTCACAGGTGTTACCAATGATACTAATGAAGGCTCTGTTCCATTCTGGTCAAACAGAGTCAGGGTGCTGATATTGTGCATGTTGGCTCACTGGAAACACTCTGTTACACCAGTGGGTCTACAGTTGGGGTCCAGGGACCCTCATGGGCTTCCAAATGGCCCCTTACAGGTGTGTAACTCTGAGAGTGTACAAATGGAACCAAATGGACCCGTAAGGGTCCATTTGGTTCCATTTGTACACTCTCAGAGTTATGGGGGTCGTGGAAACCACTGTGCTACACTAAATGGAACAGAGCCTTCATTAGTATCATTGGTAACACCTGTGAAGGAAGTGATAATGTGGCTGCTGTGAATAGAGCCTATTGGTCCTCCTCGCTAATGCTTATTGTGAGATGGCACCATAGGCGACAAAGGAAACATATGAACATGTGTGTGTTGTACCGGGGGAAAAATAAGGGTTACAAAATCGCGGGATAAAACATTTAAGGTTAAAGAACATGTATGTGTTGTATAAAGCAACATATAGGTTTATCATATATGTGACATATTTGAAATGGTCCGCCTGCATATATGTCTCTACATATATGTACATATATATCCATTATGTGTGGGATATATAAGATATATATGAGACATATATTACCTATATATCCACATTAGGCATGTAACGATTTATCGTAAATCGATTGAAATGGGTGACGATTTAAATCGATTTAATACAAAATCCCGCAAAAAAACGAAAAATAGCCAAAAGAAACATTTGGACAGGTGGAAAACGTTTGTTAAACTTGCAGAGTGACGCATTACTTAACCTGGTTTACATCTTCTGATAGTTGTACTTGACTGTTGATATGAAATAATAGTCCCGTTTAGTGTTTCATTAGTGCGAGCGTGAAAAAATCAAAATACAGCGTGGCGTGACACTGCTTGTAAACACAGACACGTTGAAAGGCTAGGATCATAATACCAAGGATTCGACAGTGATGTCACTATTATGCAACCTGAGAGTAGCACGGGCGTACGGCATTATGTTCAAAGCTGGTTATAAAGATGCCAAGGATTCGTCAGTGATGTCACGTGACATGTGCAAAAGAAAATACAGGATCTTTGTAAGAGAATTGATAAAGAGTTTTCAGTCATTTGCTACTGTATTGAAAAGAGGATAAGAGAAAACACAGGTTTCTGTCTGACAGCGACGTAATACTCAAGTAAAGTACAGATCCTTCAAAAAAACGAGTACAGAACTCAGGCAATAGGCTCTATGCACAGCAGCCATTTTGGAGAAAAATTGGGCCTCTTCTTACTTCCTTCACAGGTGTTACCAATGATACTAATGAAGGCTCTGTTCCATTCCGGTCAAACAGAGTCAGGGTGCTGATATTGTGCATGTTGGCTCAGTAGAAATACTAGTGGGTCTCAAAGTGTGGTCCAGGGACCCTCATGGTTCCTTGAGAGGGTGTAACTCTGAGAGTGTACAAATGGAACCAAATGGACCCTCCCGGGTCCATTTGGTTCCATTTGTACACTCTCAGAGTTATGGGGGTCCTTGAAATTAAAACGTTTGAGAACCACTGTGCTAGACTAAATGGAACAAAGCCTTCATTAGTGTCATTGGTAACACCTGTGAAGGAAGCAGGGAAGGGGCCCAATTTCTGTCCAATATGGCTGCTGTGCATAGAGCCTATTGTACTCTGTTACCGTCCACCACTGAGTGCAGTGCCAACGTTTCGTTCGGTCGATTACGGCCGGTTTCATCTAAACCCATGGACAAAGAAACTCCGGGATCGATGGAGTCGGTCTATCAACCGAATCTCCGCGGTCCTGCATTAACCCATTAAGACCGGGAATGCATCTGTCTGTCATTTTTTTATGTCTTTGGCTATACAAAAATAGCAGATATACAAGCTCCTAGCGTGGCACAGAGTGCTATGAGCTTGTAGATCTGCAATTTTTTTTTGTTAATCGTGGAAAATTTGTCTTTCTTTGAATATACAGTATATATTTTTCCCTGTAACAAATTATTTTGATATGGGGGTCCACGGCCAAATACATTTCATTTTGGGGGTCCTTGACATGTAAAAGTTAGAGAACCACTGATATTATAGCAACATACGTTTTTTTTCAAAAGACTGTTAGGATTTATATATATATTTGTTGAATCCCCCAGAAGCAAAGATTTGAGTTAAGAGATTTGCACAAAATTTCCATTTTTTCCCCCAAAAATAGCTGATTTACAAGCTCATAGCGCGGCACTCGGTGCCGCGCTATGAGCTTGTAGATCTACTATTTTTGAATAGCCAAAGAAATAAAAAAATGACACACAGATGCGTTCCTGGTCTTAATGGGTTAACTGGCAAACAGTTCAACGCCTGCGTCTGCAGAAGAAAGCCTTCTTCAGAGTCAATAGCGCGGCTCAGAGCTCCGCTCCGGGGGTCCATGGAAGAAGCCTCCATCACAGCGCCATGTCCAATTGATCATAACGAGAAACACCTGCATGGGACCGCAACCACCGCGACCACCGCTCTTCTTCAAACTGACGTCAGACACAAAGGCTGTAGCTTCAGTCAACGTTTTAACCCAATAAGACCGGGAACGCATCCGTGTGTCATTTTAGGATTTCTGTGGCTATTAAAAAAATGGCAGATCTACAAGCTCATAGCGCGGCCCCCGAGATCTGCTATTTTTGAAAAATCGTGAAAATTAAAATCGTGAAAATGTGTGCAAATCTTTGAATACATATTTATATTTTTAAAGCAAAATTTGTAACTCAAATCTTTGCTTCTGGGGGATTCTACAAATGTCTTCTAAATCCTAACAGTTTTTTGAAAAAGCTTATGTCGCTATAATCAGTGGTTCCTTTTGTTCATGTCAAGGACCCCAAAATGATATGTATTTGGCCGTGGACCCCCATCTCAAAATAAGTTGTTCCAGGGACCCCCCCCAGAAGCAAAGATTTGAGTTACAAATGTTCGAAATATCTAGATTCAAATATTTGCACACATGTTCAAGATTTTTTTTTAAATAGCAGATATACAAGCTCATAGCGCGGCACTCGTGGCGCGGCACACCGAGTGCCGTGATATGAGCTTGTAGATCTGCTATTTTCTTTAAATCACGATTTTGTTTTGCAGATCTTTGAATATGTATATGTTTTATGGCAAACATCTTTAACCAGCATTTGTATTGGTCATGTCTTTGTACATTTAAGTAAAGGTATGCAATGTATTTATTAAAAAGACTAAAAGACAAAAAAAAACGAAAACAAAAAATCCCTTTATATGTTCCAATGTAAAATGCAAGGAAAAAAAAAACACTTTTTAAATCATTAATCCCAATTATTTCCACGACAAATTCATTGTCAAACTAGAATCCTTCCAGCCCTAGGGGGGTTGTCTACTTTGACACGAGAGCAAAAACGCCTAAAAGAATCTGGGACATCATTCTGGGGCACTTATAGCAGAACAAGCTGATCCCTGGAGCTGGGATCTGGAGGCCGGATATAACAGTATATAGGAAGGAAAGAGCTTTTATACAGAGACGGAATTATCTCTGGACAAAAAAAGCAACGTGTCCATCTTTTTTCCCGCAGATGTTAATTTGCATCTCAATTCTTTAGCCCGATGCTGAGTATAGGCTTATGGGAGCCCCGGCATTAAGGGAGATGGAAGCTTATGGGGGGGGGGGGGGGGGGGTCTGTCTATGTTGGTGGATATCAATCAAAGTCTATGATGACAGTAAACCAGGGGTCTTCAACGTTTTCAGGCCAAAGGACCCCTTGGCTGAGAAAGAGATGTAGCAGGGACCCCCCTCTATATATTGTATAAAATTGTGTTTCAGATTAAACTTTTTGTTTTACTTGGTCCGCTCTTTGCCAAAAATAGCCGATCTACAAGCTCACAACGCCTCGCAGTGCGAAAACATCCTATCACACAAAGATTTGGCGGACCCCCTATAGTAGCTCTGAGGACCCCCTGTTGAAGACCCCTGCAGTAAACCGAAACCAGAACCAAAACCGAAACTGGACTTTTTAAGTCATCTCCGTCGGTAGGTCAGTATGTCCTGATAAAAGCCAATGAATGGTCTGATCAATCGTGGGTAGGTCAGTGTGTCGCCTACTTCGCCCATTCAATGGTCTGATAAAAGGTGATAATCTCCCATTCAAAGCATTGATAGCATCCGAATGGGGTGGGATCTGTGTGAACCACCTGAACCCTAGCGACCCTATTCTGGGGCAGACATTCATCAAAAAAGAGCCGATTGCCGCTCGTTGTGGATGGTTATTTTCGGCAAAGAGAGAGAGAGAGGGAAATACTAGAGCAGCTGTTCTCAAAGTGGGGTCCGGGGAGCCCCCAGGGTAGCTTGAAGAGATCCAGGGGGTCCCCTGCAAAATGAGTTGATATAGCATCACTTCGGCTATTAAAACATTGCCAATCTACAGCTCAAACCGCATTGCGATTCGAATCGTCAGAGCTTGTAGATCTGCTATTTTCGAAACATTTCGAAAGAATCGTGGATACTTGTGAAATAAATGTGGATAGCAGCCAAATACATATCAATTTGGGGGTTATTGACTCTTTTGAGAACTACTGTACAAGAGGATCTGGTATATAACCCTGGTGGACCTCGGGCAACTAAGCTGAGGCCTTGTCCACCCACCCTATTCCCTGCCCGCCAAATAAAGAAATATACTAAAGAGTCGAAAAATTAGGTTGGTTTCCATCTATAATGGTATATTTTTGCGACTTCAACTTATGTGCATTATGTGTACTGTTCAGTACCATGGACAGCTCTACTACATTGTGTGTACTGTTCAGCACCATGGACAGCTCTACTGCATTGTGTGTACTGTTCAGCACCATGGACAGCTCTACTGCATTGTGTGTACTGTTCAGCACCATGGACAGCTCTACTGCATTGTGTGTACTGTTCAGCACCATGGACAGCTCTACTGCATTGTGTGTGTACTGTTCAGCACCATGGACAGCTCTACTGCATTGTGTGTACTGTTCAGTACCATGGACAGCTCTACTACATTGTGTGAACTGTTCAGTACCATGGACAGCTCTACTGCAATGTGTGAACTGTTCAGTACCATGGACAGCTCTACTGCATTGTGTGAACTGTTCAGTACCATGGACAGCTCTACTGCATTGTGTGAACTGCTCAGTACCATGGACAGCTCTACTGCATTGTTTGAACTGTTCAGTGCCATGGACAGCTCAACATAGAAACTATTCAAACAACGGGCAGACCAACGCACACAGACAGACAGACAGACAGACAGACAGACAGACAGACAGACAGACAGACACCAAAACCTTTCTCTATGATAAAGCCTATAGCCGAAGTGTATAGACTCAGTCACCCTATAGTCATCCTCTCTCCCCTCCCCTCCCCACCTCCCCCCTTTCTCCTCTCTCCTCTCGTCCTCTCTCTTCTCGTCCTCCCTTTTGGTTGTGTGGGTTTGTGTCCCATTGGTACAATCGTAATTAACCCTGTACGGATTCACGCTCTAGTAAGGCCTGCCACTAATTCTACAACCGGGGACCGGCTCCCCGGAGTTTATTTTATCTCCCATGTCGCAGGTCCATGGACTGTCACTACGGACCCCCAGCTGTGGCTCAAGACTGTGACTTGCGGACAGGGCCTCTCCATGGAGCACGACCGTGGATTTCTACTACACTACACTATACCACTACACTATATATACTCTATATTATCTTAACATTCTTATATTATACCATTATATACTGCATACACATTATTGCTGTACTATATTATATTATCATATACTATCTTACACTATTATATGTGCTACTATTGTTATTGTTACTACTTGCACTGTATCTCTTTCTGTCTCTCCTCTGTCTCTCCCTCTCCGTCTCTCTTCTTTCCCCCGACACGGTCGAGGCAGAAGGCCCCCACCCTAGAGCCTAGGGTCTGCCTGACATTTCTTCCAGTTACGTTTTTCGTTGCCACTGTCGCAAAATTGCTTGCTCAGGGTGGGATGTCGGGTCTCTTCTCTACATGTAAAGTGTCTTGAGACAACTTGTTGTGATTTGACACTTTAATAAAATTGAATTAAATTGAATTGAATTGACACGCAACATTGCTCCACTTTCAAGACTCTTCAATGCCAACCCCCAAGACCGCAGCCAGAGGTGGGAAGTATATTTACTCAAGTATTGTACTTCAGTAAAATTTTACTGGAGTATTTCAAATGTTCAATACTTTTGAACATCTACTCTTACTCGTACTTTTACTCCGCAAAAAAATATTTGAAAACATTAGTTAATAGTTAGTTTAGATTATTATTACAAAACAAAACGGTGTTGCAAGCTCACAATGCGTTGTAAGCTTGTAGGTTGGTTGTGAGCTTTTAGATCTATTTTTTTTTCCAATAAATTCAGCCCAAAAGTGCCCTTTTAGGCCTCTAGCCATGATAGACGACTGGCATCATGAGTTCCGAGATCCACATGAACTCATGCCCTTATTGGACCTAGTCGTGTTGACAGTATAATGACATGTCAGAAATAGCTATGTCAATTTGAAAGCAATTATTTGAATTAAAGTATAATTAATTATTTGCTGTAGTTTGATAGTTCATAGTTTGTGTTAGGAGTGTTAGTAGTGTTCATAGTTTAAGATCTGCGTATACTGTGCAAAATGTGTCTGAGTTATTACATTCTTTCATGTCACAGATGAAAGCTTTGACTTCCTGTATCTGTGTAATGTGGGTCGTGCCACGCTGTGAGATTGTACAAACTACTCTTGAAAATATATATTTTTTAACACAAAGCTTCTCTGCTGGGGGTCCCTGGCACACAACACATTTTCAGATGGAAGGGCCGTGGTCAAACACACATCAATGTGGGGGTCCTTAACCCATTGAGGCCTGAGGTACCGATTCTGCAAAATATCTTCTAAATCCTAAACGGTTTTCTGAAAAACGTATGTTTCTATGTCAGTGGTTTTCAAACTTTTTCATGTCAAGGACCCCCAAAATTATATGTATTTGGCCGCGGAACCCCATCTCAAAATATTTTGTTCCAGGGACCCCCAGAAGCAAAGATTTGAGTTATTTTCTCTTTAAAAGAATATATATATTCAAAGATTTGCACACATTTTCACGATTTTTCAAAAATAGCCAAAGTGTAAAATAATGCTTTTTAGCTCAAATGATCAAGTGACACAGATGCGTTCCAGGTCTTAATGGGTTAAGCACAAAAAAGTTTGAGAACTATTGATGTAGGTGCTCGCCTCTTTAGGAGACCAGCAGTAGGTCATGAGCCTATGCATTCCAATGGGAGAAGTGAACGTGAACACAGATTGGGACATTAAAGGTGGCCATACACTACGAGATAATCGGGCTAAAAAACAACCCTCCCGAGTATCGGGGGGGCGTGTCTACCCCAGCCTAGATCGGGGGTGAATCTCGGGCATAAACATCGTCTAGTGTGAGGGTTGAAAGATCCAATCTGAACCCTACCGAGTTGCTCACAAGACGATCGGGGCCACTCCGATCACGTTCAAAATAGTTTGATATTTCGAGTGAAAACCCCTCCCCTCGGGTGAACCCCCCCCCCTTTTTTTGTCATCATCAAAACCATTTAAACATTTTTTTTATATTTATCTGGATCGCTACTGAACACCTGGCGCGGGTCGGATCGAGAGAAATACGGCCGCTGTTCCAACACCGCAATGACACACACACACACACACACACACACACACACACACACACACACACACACACACACACACACACACACACACACACACACACACCACAGTTTATGTAGGATGGACAATCATGTGCAGCTGCGGTGGATCCATGTTTTATATTAAAATACATTATTTTGATAATTATTTTCATTTTAAAATATGGACTGACAGTCCTATAGGCTATTATTATAGCTATATGTCCATAGAGAATATATCCCCACCTGAAAGATGCTTATTAAACTTTATAGTTTGCCTGGTACCATGCCATGCTTCATCTTGCCGCGTCTAAAATTATATTCCTTGGCTTGCAAACAGCCAAAACGTGTGTAGCCGATGAAACACAACGGCTTTGCATTGATGACACCAGGTATAAGAAACTCATGAGCGCACTGGCCAATACAAACTAATAGGCGAGTGCGCTCTGGTCTATGGCTCTGGTGCGCAATTTCCGAACGCACTGCTGCTGTCAAATGTGTCCATATTCATCTTTAAATGCCCTGTTTTCAGCACTGTCTGTCACATATCTTTTATACTCTTTATACTTTTGGATAGTGTCATTTCTCTTGTTAACTAGCAGATTAATGTTTAGCGATCTCAAGCAGTCTGTCTCTCTCCATAAGTAGCAGCTGCAATCCATCCAGTAACGACCAATTTATGCTTCGACGTACAACGGTCAGTGCATGGTGGGAAAAGTACTCAGATATTTTACCTAAGTAAAAGTATCAATACTGCAATATAGAAATACTCCGTTACAAATAAAAGTCCGGAATTCAAAATTTACTTGAGTAAAAGCACAAAAGTATTAGTATCAAAATGTACTTAAAGTACCAAAAGTAAAAGTACTAATGTTTGAAAATAGCAGATCTACAAGCTCACAATGTGTTGCGATGCGATGCATTGTGAGCTTGTAGATCGGCTATTTTCAAATAGCCTATATAGGCCTATAAAATAGGGCTAAAGTGGTTAATGTATGTTTTATAATATAATAATTGATAATAGCAAAGTAACTGGTAACTAAAGTTTTCAAATGAATGTAGTAGGCTACACATTTTTTACCGTTGGGGTGTAGAAGTATAATACAATAGTACTGAAAATTGGCAATACTCCAGTAAAGTAAAAATACCTAAAAATTGTACTTAAGTACAGTACTTGAGTACATGTACTTTATACTTTACACCACTGACAACGGTGTTGCGCCCCGAATATATTCAATCTGCGCTGCAGTGTGAGCTTGTGGATTTGCAAAGCGATCCTGATGAATCATGCTTAATAATGTGACGTTGTAGTCTATATCTGGCATTGGCAGAAGTGGTATATAATGAGAATAAAAGTAAAATCATTCAAATTATTGAATGATTACAATGAGGACGGTAGGCTTTGCTAGCCTACATGGTCAGTCCTGGGGGGGGGGGGGGTGGGGGGCGTTTATTATGCCACCTAATAGCTTACATTTTAATTCATTCTCTGTGAGAGTATCACAAATGTGTGCCAAATATAAGGCGTTCTGTCTTGACTCTTGGAGTTCCAGTACATTTGTTAACTATACATTTCCTTTCATTATGTTCTGGCCCGCCATCTAATGCTTTAGAAAAAAAGTTAGTTAGTTCTTAAATCCATGAAAAAAAAAGATTATTTTTCGTCGCACAATGGTTTCGAGTGGTTATTAGCTGTAGAATACAACTTTAGACGTATTTATGATTCTGACGTTTTCAATCTACGAGAGTTGTAGGGTTCACCCCCTACTATGCCCCGTAGACACTCCAAACATGTACAAATTGAGAATAAAGGTGCTTACCCCCATACCGCAAATGTAAACTATCGCTACGGGGTAGTAGTTTAATGTAATAATCCATATTTTTCAATAAAGAGGTGTTTTAATGCCGTCTGTGGCCGATTCTGTCGGAAGTTTCTAATGGGCAGCAGTGACGCGCCCATCTGGTGAAACCCGGAATTACACTCAATGTAAACAGGAAGAAAACGAGGGTGAAAAAATGGCGTTCGGCCACAGACGGCATTAAAACACTTCTTTATTGAAAGATATGGATTATTACATTAAACTACTACCCCGTAGCGACAGTTAATATTTGGAGCGTGGGAATAAGCATCTCTATTTTCAATTTGTACATGTTTGGAGTGTCTTCGGGGTATAGTACTGAAAGTCCCTGTCTCCATGGGGGGTAAACCCACTCTCGTAGATTGAAAACGTCATAATCATAAATACGTCTACGAGAGTTGTATTCTACAGCTAATGCGATATATAAGACCACAAGTAGCCTACCGCGAATGAGACGCGTTGTGAGCTTGTAGATCTGCTCTGACGCGGTGCACTGTCTGTCTGTCTGTCTGTCTGTCTGTCTGTCTGTCTGACTGTCTGCGCGCGCTGCGCTGCTCAGGAGCGCAGCTGGCTGTCGGAGAAAAACACTGAAATGACATATGAAAATGTACGGATTGTAATGTGTAACTTTATTTAATATCAAAATAATATAGGCTACTGATATAATATCTTATATAATTATAATTATTAATAATTCATAATTATTATTTTTTAAATATAATTTTCTATTTATTATTGCTGTTCGGGCAAGCCCGAGAATCTGGATAGAATCTTGTAGTGTGAGACGTCCCCGATTTTTTTAATCGTGTAGTGTGTGCATGTTAAGATAATCTGATAAGAGAATCTTGAAACATTATCTTGTAGTGTGTGATGATACCCGATTTTAAAATCGTTCATATTAAGATTATCTCGTAGTGTATTGCCACCTTAAAATCAGATGGACACATCAAGGAGGAAATTATCCTGTTTGAGATCTGTCTGTGTCAGCAACACACTCTAGCAAGATCTAGCAACCGTAGGACATTCGTGAGATCTGACGTCAACCTTAGGAGATGATGGGAGATGTGTAGTCTACCATTTCGTACTAGTGGCGATTGGCTACCTTGGTAATATATTAACAACCCATTAAGACCTGCTTCCGATTCTACAAATTACTTCTAAATCAGTAATTCTCAAACTGAGAGCTTGTATATCTGCTATTTTTGAAAAGCCAACGCTAAAAATCTAAAATGACACAAATGCTTTGCCGGTTTTAATGGGATATGGATCTTTGGTGAAATTTAGCTAAGGCCACCAATTAATAGGCTCTATGCACAGCTGCATAGAGCCCATAATTGTGAAGAAATTCAGAGGTGTTACCAATGATACTAATGAAGGCTCCGTTTCATTCTGGTGGCATGTTGGCTCACTGGAAACACTCTGCAACACCAGTGGGTCTAAAATTGGGGTCCAGGGACCCTCATGGTTCCTTAAGGGGTTTCCAAATGGCCCCTTACGGGTGTGTAACTCTGGGAGTGTACAAATGGAACCAAATGGACCCGTAAGGGTCCATTTGGTTCCATTTGTACAGTCTCAGAGTTTTGGGGGTTGTGGAAATTGAAACGTCTGAGAACCACTGTGCTACACTAGATGGAACAGAGCCTTCATTAGTATCATTGGTAACACCTGTGAAGGAAGTGATCATATATGGCTGCTGTGCATCGAGCCTATTAGCTGTCTCAAAAGTATGCAGACACTGTTCTTGATTTTTTGAAGTTCTTTGACCAGAAGATTGCTAATAACTACGTTTCAGAGGAGCCATATAATTACCGTGGTTTGATGCCTTGGAGTGAACGGGGGTGTAGTGGTTCTTGGAGGCCCTGACGGGGGTCTCCTCTTTGGGCGAGCTCTCCATCGACGTGATGTGTTCGTGTTCATGTTCGTACTGCGAGGACGGTTGAGCCTGCTGCCTCATGATGTCCGCCAGCGCTCTGGGGGGGGAAAAAGAAACAGAGGGAAAAAAGACGTGTTACACAGATTAAAACAAGCTGGTTTAGAGCAGGGGTTCTCAACCTTTTTAGGCCGTGACCCCCCAAAATAATCATATTTGAACTGGGGACTCTCCATTTTGTTTGACTCCCTTCCACAGATAAATATTGTGAAAATAGACGATCTACAAGCTCACAATTTTTCCACAATTTTTGTCTCTTTCTTATATTATTTGACATAATGTTTGACCAGTTTGTATAGTATTGTTTGCTGATTACTTTTGATGCACTAATGGTCTTTTTTCGTTTTTTTTTGTTGTTGTTGTCTTAAAAGTCCTTAAATTGTCGCTTTACTGTCATCTGGGGACCCCCCATAAATCATCACATGTTGAGAACCACTGGTTTAGAGGAACTCTGAGAGTGTACAAATGGAACCCTGTGCGTCACTATAGCACTACTTGAGAGTGAGAATATGTCGCTAAGAGTAGAGTTGTTCAACTACTGCTGACTTTGTCAACCAAAACGGTCGCGGAGGTTAGACTTTTGCCCCATTGCCCACTTAAATGAGCTTCTGAGCTTACACACCTGGAGCAAATGAATTAACGAGCGACATTAAGCAGCGCTGACGGCCGGGCAACGATACACACAGTGAATGAGAGAGGGGGAGAAGAGAGACGGGGGAGGGGCGTAAGGTTATGATCCCATAGCATGGGAGGACGGCCCGTCTTATACTTGAAAAAGACCGAAAGGGTCGAAACGTCGTATCATGAGCTGTTATGTTTGAATAAACCCTGGAGCACAAAAGTGAGTTGCGAGCCTCATCTCTTTCTTGCATTGTTACTGTTTCTACAGTTAAAGCTCAGCACCAAAAGTACGGAGGATGTGCGTTATTTGTTTTTTCTGAGGACGGCCCGTCTTCCCATTGGCTTAAAGGACAGCCAGTCCCCCCATTGGCTTAAAGAACAGCCAATGATAAAAAGGTCACCTAAAAGTGTTTAGAAAGTGTTTAGTAGTTGATCAGTCTCTTCCTAGACCAGGCTGCAAGCAACCTGGTAAAAATTACATTACACACTGACACTGGTATTGGATAGGTAGTCGGTATCGACCCATACGCAAGTTATCGGTATCGAAATCGGTATTGGGAAGAAAAAACTGGTTCCATCTCTAGGAGTTGAAAGTAACACTGAGAATTTCACAGATGGGGGTCCCAGAGATATAACTCCCATCACGCTGGGGGGGTCCTTGAGATGACAAACATTGCATTAACCCATTCACTCCGGGAACGCATACTGTGTCATTTTAGATTTTTAGCTATAACCATTATTACTTTGGGCTATTCAAAAATAGCAGATCTACAAGCTCATAGCGAGTGCCGTGCTAAAAGCTTGTAGATCTGTTGTTTTTTGAAAAAACATGAAAATATGTGCAAATCTATAATATTAGTGGTTCTCAAACTTTTTTCCACCAAAGGACCACCAAAGATTATATGTATTTGTCGGCAGACCCGCCCCCATCTCAAAATATTTTGTTCCAGGAACCCCCAGAAACAGATTTGAGTTAAAAATGTATAAATACATTTAAAAAAATCACATATTTTCACAATTTTTTTCCCAAAACAGCAGATCTACAAGCTCATATCACGGCACTCAGTGCCACACTATGAGCTTGTAGATCGGCTATTTCTGAATAGCCAAAGAACTCAAAAGTGACACAGATGCGTTCCCGGATCGAATGGTTTAAAAAAACAAGAACATTTGATGCTTTACAAAATATCTGCCATGCAGCGCTCTGGGGAGAAAGAAAAAAACACCAAAACGATGGAGTGCTAGACAGATGAAACAAGAAGGTTTTGATGCCTTGCAGTCATCATAATGTGCCGTGTTCGCCATCATCTTGCCGCCCCAGAAGGCCAGCCTCATTTATTTAGATACAGATTCAATCTAAATCACCCAGCCTTGCAACAAGACGCCGCTGTCGGGTGGAGACCTTGTATGTCCATAACTGTTAATATCCAGGATTCAAATGCAGAAGTAGCAGAAGTAGCCGATCTACAACCTCAAAACGCCTTGCGATGTGTTTTGAGCTAGTAGATCGACTATTTGTTTGCTGTTTTCGTGTGACGCTGTAGTGGGACAAAGTAGGGCATTAATTTACGCGAAAAACATGAACATTTAAAGTGTGGAGATAAGAGGTTTCTGCCCGACAGCAACGGAGACGTAGTGGAAATCCTAATTACACACACTGTCACGAAGGAAATGCATTTTGCTAATAAAGTACGGAGGGGTTACACCACACAAACTGCTCCATTTATTTTGAGTTTAGGCCGTTTTTTTTACTTTGAAGACATAAATCATTTAGAGCTGGGATCCATAACCTTTTTTGTTTGTGAATAAAATATGTTGAAGTATATTTTCTTCATTGCATCCTAGGCTTTTCTGCAGTCAAATGGGGCATGGTTTCTGAATCGTGTACAGTTGCACTGCATGTACGTATCATGGTCAGTATCATGTCAGTATCATGTCAGTGTCATGGTCAGTATCATGTCAGTATCATGGTCAGTGTCATGTCAGTATCATGGTCAGTGTCATGGTCAGTATCATGGTCAGTATCATGTCAGTGTCATGGTCAGTATCATGTCAGTATCATGGTCAGTGTCATGGTCAGTATCATGGTCAGTATCATGTCAGTATCATGGTCAGTGTCATGGTCAGTATCATGGTCAGTATCATGTCAGTATCATGGTCAGTATCATGGTCAGTATCATGGTCAGTATCATGGTCAGTATCATGGTCAGTATCATGTCAGTATCATGGTCAGTGTCATGGTCAGTATCATGGTCAGTATCATGTCAGTATCATGGTCAGTGTCATGGTCAGTATCATGGTCAGTGTCATGGTCAGTATCATGGTCAGTATCATGGTCAATATCATGTCAGTATCATGTCAGTATCATGGTCAGTGTCATGGTCAGTATCATGGTCAGTATCATGTCAGTATCATGGTCAGTGTCATAGTCAGTATTATGTCAGTATCATGTCAGTGTCATGGTCAGTATCATGTCAGTATCATGGTCAGTGTCATGGTCAGTATCATGGTCAGTATCATGTCAGTATCATGGTCAGTGTCATGGTCAGTATCATGGTCAGTGTCATGGTCAGTATCATGGTCAGTATCATGTCAGTATCATGGTCAATATCATGTCAGTATCATGTCAGTATCATGGTCAGTGTCATGGTCAGTATCATGGTCAGTGTCATGGTCAGTATCATGGTCAGTATCATGGTCAATATCATGTCAGTATCATGTCAGTATCATGGTCAGTATCATGTCTGTATCATGGTCAGTAGCATGGTCAGTATCATGTCAGTATCATGGTCAGTATCATGGTCAGTATCATGTCAGTATCATGGTCAGTATCATGGTCAGTATCGTGTCAGTGTCATGGTCAGTATCATGGTCAGTATCATGGTCAGTGTCATGGTCAGTATCATGTCAGTATCATGGTCAGTAGCATGTCACAGGGATGTGACAGGGCTTGTGACATGACCATGACAGTCCTGCCATTCACTGCTTCATGTCATGTCTGCTCTTTTTGAAGTATTTGGTCAAAAGGAGGAAAATTGGGGACATTTTGAAACTTTTCACACAAATCTATTCCTATGGGGGTCCCTGGCACAGAACATGTTTCAGATGTGGGTTCGTGGGCAAATACATATCATTGTGGGGGTCCTCTACACGAAAACGTTTGAGTACCACTGGCCTAATTTTGCATACCAAACTGGGAATCCTTAATATTAGGGGAAGAAAGTCTGAGAAGTAGGAGTCCTTTGCTAAGACGAAGTACCATTGTGTTGCTTTCTGGAAGGAACTCCAAAGGGCAATCTAACTGTGTCAATGTCAACCTAAAGCAACCAACCCAGTCCACGTTTTTTTTTTCTCCACAACTCTGTGACTTTGGGTGATATACAGCATATAAATAGCATTTTCCCTTCCAGGGAGGAGCACACTTTAACCATGTCTTGCTCGCAGAGAGAGGCGACCTGATTTTAAATTGGCCCAGTTGGCCGCCGAGGCGTCATGCAGCAGGAGAGTTATACAGTATGGAAAGAATACTTCCAACACAGTCAGCCGTCACTATCAGAGAAGCGTGGTGGTTAAGTCTAACATGTTCGTATCGTCGAGCAGAAAGCTCATATCTCCATATTTCAACTGTTTTTCCGTAAATTAACGCCAGGGGTGGAAAAGGTACTCAAATGTTTTACTTAAAAGTATCAATACTGCAATGCAGAAGTACTCTGTAACAAGTAAATGTCCGGAATAAAAAATGTACTTGAGTTAAAGTACAAGAGTATTGGTATCCAAATGTAATTTACGTACCAAAAGTAGAAGTACTAAAATGTTTGAAAATAGCAGATCTACAAGCTCACAACGCGTCGCGAGTGAGCTTGTAGATCGACTATTTTCAAATAGCCTGGGTATAAAATAGGACTAAAGTGGTTAATGTATGTTTTATAATCTAATCATTTATATCTGCAAAGTAACTAGTAACTAAAGTTTTCAAATAATTGTAGTGGAATAGAAGTACAATATTTGCCTCTGAGATGTAGTGGAGTAGAAGTAAAAGTATAGACAATCGGAAATACTCCAGTAAAGTAAAAGTACAGAACCTAAAATGTGTACTTGAATAAATGTACATAGTTACTTTAAACCACTGCACAAAACCATCAACTATCAAGAGTGACGCATTTCAAGCGTGTAGATCTGCTGCATTTGCTCATTTTGAATTTGAATTCTGAAAAAGTAGCAGTTTTGGACGTATCATATCTGTTGGGTGGAAACCTTGTATGTCCAAAATGGTTACTTTTCAGCAAATGGAAAAAGAGAAAAGGGGAAAAAAAGAAGCTGCGTTCCAATGGATCCAATGTAGTTATTATTAAGTCACAAGCGTTTTAGTTAATGCTTTTCCTTGGTTCAATGTATTATGAAAACACACAGACACCATTCACCACCATCACGTATACTTTTTAAAATGTTTCATAAATATCTAAAACAGCCTCACAACGTGTCGCTTTTAGGATGAAGTAGGGCAGCGGTCTTCAACGTTTTTTTTCAGGCCAAGGACCCCCTAGCTGAGAGAGAGATGCAGCAGGGACCCCCCCACCACCCCCCCACCACATAATGTATTTTCAGAAATGTAGTTCAACCAAAAAAATGACACCAGCGGAGTTTCCTGTAGGAGACTCAAATGCAGGTCAATTGTGTCTCTTACCGGAGACTCCACCCGGTCATCAAATTATTGGCTCAGGAATGCGACCAATTTTTATTTTTTTTAAATCTACCGCTTTAAACCCTCAATTGACCTTTGGCCCTGTTCTTGGTCTGCTCTTTTTCCAATCTACATCAAACCTCTTCTGCCGGAAGCGCTGCATGAAAATACCTCATTACGAGGGCGAAAAAATAGCAGATCTACAAGCTCACAACGCCTCGCGCTGCGAGGCGTTGTGAGCTTGTAGATCGGCTATTTTTCGTCTTATGCTCCCCTCGGAATAACGATGCAAGGGTTCGAGTGGTTAATGTAAAAAATATAATAATGTTCCTATCACATAAAGATTTGGTGGCCCCCCCTGTAGTAACTCTGAGGCCTCTAGGGGTCCCGGGCCCCCTGTTGAAGGCCCCTAAAGTAGGGCATTTATTTATAGGGAAAGAATAAAAAAAACAGTAAAGACGGGGTGCCGTGATTTTCAGTGATCCCCCCCCTAAAACATAATCATCAGGTATTATGGTTATACTAGGAGGAAGATTTTTTTCAAAAAAGTGTACAGAAAGTGTTAAAATTATGTTTTTTATGTGGACACGCCTCCAGTTCATTAAGTATACCTGGTTCTCACCTTAGCACCTCCTCCTCCACCTTAGCACCACCCACCTGTCCTAGTCCCCCCTCCTCCTCATGCCCACACCTGTTGTGTTATGATAATGAGGGGGAGGGTATCATTTTACCGTGTCATTAAAGTGCTGTTTCTCTATTGGCACGTTTGACCCTCAAGGTTTCAGCCTCCCGGAAGAAACTCAAAATGGTCAGAGAAGACATAAAACACCATAAAAACACCACCAGGGGGCTTAATGAAGTTCTATCAACCTCACAGACACATGAAAAACAGAAATTGTGCAAAACCATGGCACCACCTCTTTAAAAAAGGTTGAAATACGGAGATACAAGGTTCCCACGCGACAGCGACGATATTGCAGCAACGTTACTCGTAAGCTTCCCATGGAAGATGCGAAGACAAAAAAAAAGACACAGTTTAATATTCTCGCCCTGCAGTGCACAAGCGAGCGAGTGCAGCCAAATGGGATGTTTGAGCGTGCCATGGAAGCTGTTATGGCAGCCTCATTTCATAAATGCCAAGTGTGTTTAACTCATTTAGGCCAGGGAAGGGATCTGTGTCATTTCTAGATGTCTTTGGCTATTCAAAAATAGCAGATATACAAGCTCGTAGCGCGGCACCGAGTGCCGCGCTACGAGCTTGTAGATCTGCTATTTTTGAAAAATCTGGGTTTTTTTTGGGGTGCAAATCTTTGAATATATATATATATTTTTAAAGCAAACATTTGTAACTCAAATCTTTGCTTCTGGGGGATTCTACAAATGTCTTCTAAATCCTAACAGTTTTTTGAAAAAGCTTGTGTTGCTAATAGTCAGTGGTTCTCAAACCTTTTCATGTCAAAGGCTCCCAAAATGATATGCATTTGGACCCCCATCTCAAAATATGTTGTTCCAGGGAACCCCCAGATGCAAATATCTGAGTTACAAATGTTCGCTTTAAAAATATATATATTTGCTAAAATTCTCAGATAAAAAAAATAGCAGATCTACAAGCTCATAGCTTGTACATCTGCTTGAGTATCCCAAAGCAATCTTCAAATGACACAGACGCGTTCCCGGTCTTAGTGGGTTAAACGTGAAAGGCTAACGCAGGCGCTGCATACAAATCAACCAATTCCTGCCTTTTCTTCACCTTTGCACAGCGCTGAAAGAAGTACTCTGATATCCGTTTTTTTTTTCTCCCCTCGTTTTCTGTTACTGTGGGGAAGGCTTTTCGCTGAAAATAGCCGATCGTCAAGCTTACAACGCGTCGCAGCGCAACGCGCTGTGAGCTTGTAGATCGGCTATTTTCCGCGAAAGCTCTCCCCACAATACGGATGCTGGGGTTTAAGTGGTTTGGCGAAAGTAACCATACAGTCGATATAATTGCGACCGTAGGTCGCATTTACTATAGAAACCTGCTCCAGGTGTCCGTCCGTCACCCCGTCCCTCCGTCACACACGTCCCGTCACTCCGTCACACACGTCCCGTCACACTTTTGCCCTGCTCATATCTCCGCACCCGTTGCCCCGATCCATGCCAGATTTTGCACACACACTCCTTACCTGCCAAACTACACCCTCCAAGGACCCCCGGAGCTCCAGGGACCCCCAGCTGCCTCGGGGACCCCCAAGTGTAAAAAATGAGCACATGTGGACAAATTACCAAATGACCACCCCAACGGAGCTGCTCACGGGGCATTCCCGGGGACCACCCACTCCTGGTGCTCCAGAACGGATGCAAAAGTGGTGGCGCCCCCAGTGGAGGACCCCCTGCCACTGCAGCTCACATAAAATGCCGTAACTCGGGCTAGGAGCGTCCGGGAGAGCCGCGGCCGGTACCTATTCGTCCGCCAAGGCAACGCGGACACCCCACCCCTAATTTCTCACATGGCCCTCTTCTAGCGCCACCTTCAGGCCGCTTTTCACAACACATTTTTGCCCACTACTCCTACAGTTTTGCCCCCAAAAACACGCAAATTGCTACACACTACACAGTATGTGTACACTCATGTCATCAACATGCCTGCCACCACATTTCTTAGACCACCAAACAAAACTATACATTGCCCACACAACTAGGAACCAATCGCCGTTACAGCCCTCTTCTGTATACATGTGACCTACGGTCGCTTATCTCCCGATTAGGGAGTCTTACTGGTACTACAATGTTACAATGATTGTTACAAATAAGATTCTTGTATTCAACATTGAGCTAAAGGATCAAGAATTGGCATCAATATGTACTTGGAGTGGCAAAAGTAAAAGTAGTCCGATTTTTCAAAGAAAATTGCAGATCTACAAGCTCCCAACATTTCCAAGCATAAAATAGGGCTAAATTGGCGGATGTACGTTTTATATATTCCAAATCTGCACAGTATAGCTAACTTGTAGCTGTCAAATAATTGTATCGGAGTAAAACAAAGTACAATTGTACCTCTAAGAAGAAGAATGAGGTATCAACAAATCGAAATACTCAAGTATAGTCAAACTACCTCAAAGTTTTACTCGAGTACAGTGTACTTGACTAAATGAACTTTCCACCTCTGTATTTCCACTGCAATCCACTGCCTCATATGTCCAAAACTGTTACTTTTCAAGATTCAAACTCAAAAGTAGCAGATCTACAAGATCGAAACGCGTCGCTTCACGCCGCGTTTCGAGCTTGTAGATCTGCTACTTTTGATGCTTCTGTGTGACGCTGTTAGATCAAGTAGCGCGTTCAATTTACGAAAAAAACAACACAAAAGGTTAAAGCATGGAGATAGGAGGTTCCTGCCTGACAGCGACAATATCCATTTCAGTCCTTTTGCAATTAAGCCCGTCTCCAGTGTGCGTTCGGGTCAAGAAGCAGCATCACTCTTCTGGCCAGAGATCCAGCATGAATTCACCGCTGTCGGACAAAAACCTTGTATCTCCAGATTTCAACGTTTTAATCTATTTTTTTCTCCCTCATAATTGAATGCCCTACTTTGTTGTAGAACAGTGTCGAGTAAGAAAGTAGCACGGATGGCCGAACTATCAAGCTCACATTACGTGTGAGCTTGTAAATCTGCTATCTATTTTCAACTATTAAAAAAACAAATAGACAGTTAAAGTGTGTTTAGGGGTGTTTAAGTGTGTGTGTGTGTGTGTGTGTGTGTGTGTGTGTGTGTGTGTGTGTGTGTGTGTGTGTGTGCGTGTGCGTGTGCGTGTGCGTTTGTATTTTTCTTTGTGTCTGTCTGTCCGTCTGTCTGTCTGTTAAAGTGTGTGTGTGTGTGTGTGTGTGTGTGCGTGCGTGCGTGCGTGCGTGCGTGCGTGCGTGCGTGCGTGCGTGTGCGCGCGCGCGTGCGTGCGAGCGAGCGATAAGTCTCGAACCAATCAAAAGCATTAACAAGAGACTGTGACTAAACACTATATCTACATTGGATCCAAAGGGAAAAACACACCAGGTTCTTTTCCTTTCTCTCCATTTCCTGAAAAGCATACAGTTTTTGAACGTATACGAGGTCTTTCCACCCGACCTCGCTCATATATCTCTGGGCTCCAGAGGAGAGGTTGTGATCAATGCTGGGCCTGTTTCAATGGCCTGGCTTTAGCTTTCAAGCCGCATCTCTTCCTCCAGCCTCTCTCCGTGAAGGTCGCGGGCGAGACGGCTAAAGGTCACCCCGCCAACAAACGTCTCAGGCATTCTGCTCACAGTCCTCCCACCGCTCCGCTGAGGGGGCGGGGGGGGGGGGGGGGGGGGGCGTCACCACCAGGGCTGCCAGATCTGCTTATTATAATTTCCCCGCAAGATTTTATTTGAAAATAGCCGATCTAAAATGAACACGCTCTGAAAATGCACCCGTCTGACCACTTAACCAAGTGGCCCGATGGGTGGGCCGCGAACACATTTTCAGGTGGGCCCTGATCCAGAAAAGGTTCTCAAAGTGGGGTCCGGGGACCCCCAGGGGTCCTTGGGGGGGATACCAGGGGGCCCCCGGCTAACTTATAAAGCGTCACAATCATTTGAACCCCTTTATCCATATTTTATACATTGGCTATTCAAAAACAGCAGATCTACAAGCTCATAGCGCGGCACAGAGTGCCGCGCTATGAGCTTGTAGATCTGCTGTTTTTGAAAAATCTTGAAAATGGTTGCAAATCTTTGAGTATATATCTTTTAAAGCGAACGTTCGTACTCAAATCTTTGCTTCTGGGGGTCCCTGGAACAAAATATTTTGAGATGGGGGGTCCGCGGCCAAATACATATCATTTTGGGGGTCCTTGGCACGAAAAAGTTTGAGAACCACTGTTTTAGAGAACCGGCGGAAATGAGCAGAGGCACTCCTTCATCTTTTAGGTATATGATTCTTTGCCAAGTATATACTGGGGTGGACAGTGACGAAGGATATTTACCTCAGTACTAGGGCTTTCACCAACTAGTCGACTAGTCGACTAGTCGACTAGTATAACCACTAGTCGACCTTGTTAGTTGATAGTTGATAGTTGAAAAAAAAAAAAAAAAAAAAAACTTTTTTTTTTTTTTTTTTTTTTTTAATTTAATTTTTAATGCTATAGTAATGACCCATCTTACTATTATTATTATCCTCCTGACTTTATTTTTTATCAAAAGGGGGTCAAAAGCATGCCCAATAAAAGCCTTTTATTGGGCAATGGGGATCCTTGGAGACGCTGCTGTGGTGCTGTGCTGCTGTGCCAGAAGCGCTTCCCTTAAAACGCCATAAAAATAAGGGCAGGAAGATAATAATAATAGTAATATAGTAGTAGGATGGTATTAAAACAGTGCCACCCAAAAAAGAAAAGAAAAAAAAAAAAAATCTTTTTTTTTTTTTTTTTTTTTTTTAATTTTTTTTTTTTAATTTAAATTTCGACTAGTCGACTAGTCGACTACCACTGGGTCAAATTAGTCGACCTGTAAAAATCTCTAGTCGTGAAAGCCCTACTCAGTACTGTACTTAAGTACATTATTTGAGGATACTTTGGGATACTTTTTTTTTTAAATACATTTTTGGGGCTTTTTCTGCCTTTATTCATAGGATATTGGGCTGACAGGAAATAGGGAGAGAGATGGGGGGGGGGGGGGGGACACAGAGCAAAGGTCGTCGGGATCAGGAGTCGAACCCGCGACACGCTGTCAAGCTAAATTACCAGCATTATGTGGTATGCGCCTGGACCGCTAGGCCAGCAGGTACACCCCTGGATAATTGTTACTTTTGACTCCACTACATTTCTAGGAAGGGAAAAAGTACATTATGAATTAACCACTTATGCCTTATTTCAAATATAGTGAAAAAATGCCAGATCTAAAAGCTGCCAACGCGTCGCAATGTGACACATTGTAAGCTTGTAGGTCGGCTATTTTAACTATTATTGATATTTTGTATACAAAAATGTACTCCCGTACTTTAACTCAAGCACAAATCTGACTGAGCAACTTTCAATTGTAGTTGAATAAATATTTGACCAGGAGTAGTCTACACTTTGACTCAAGAGGATCTATATGCACAGCAGCCATATTGTGAAGAAATTCACAGGTGTCGCCAATGATACTAATGAGGGCTCTGTTCCATTCTGGTCAAACAGAGTCATGGTGCTGATGTTGTGCATGTTGGCTCACTGGAAACACTCTGCAACACCAGTGGGTCTTAAAATTGGGGGTTCAGGGACCCTCATGATTCCTTCCAAATGGCCTCTTACGGGTGTGTAACTCTGAGAGTGTACAAATGGAACCAAATGGACCCGTAAGGGTCCATTTGGTTCCATTTGTACACTCTCAGAGTTATGGTGGTCGTGGGAATTAAAAAGTCTGAGAACCACTGTGCTACTCTAAATGGAACAGAGCCTTCATTAGTATCATTGGTAACACCTGTGAAGGGAGTGATAATATGGCTGCCTTGCATAGAGCCTAGTACTGCGGGGTTGAGCACTTTGTCCACCACCGAGGGCCAATCCAGGACACTCCGAAAACTCTAAAAGGTTCTTATCCCATTTAGAACTGAGGCCGCTTCTAAAAAACGCCTTCTAAATCCTGACATAAGTTTTCTAAACAACTTCAAATATGTATTCAAAAATGTTTAAAAACAAAAATACGTTGTTATATACTGTACATAGCAACAACAACAACCCCAAAAGTGGTTCGCAGATTGAAAGGTATAGTTACGCATATCGGTTCCCGGTCTAAACGGGTTATTTTAAACGACAGACTGAGATCTCATAAAAGAAGCCCATAAAGCTCACAACGCTCCGTGGCTGCGTTGAGTATAAGCGCTTAGACGCCAGAGGTTTATGTCCTCTTAACGCGTTCAGGCCGGAGGGAACGCATCTGTGTCATTTTTAGATTTCTCTGGCTATTCAAAAAATAGCAGATATATAAGCTCATAGCGCGGCACCGAGTGCCGCGCTATGAGCTTGTAGATCTGCTATTTTCGAAAAATGGTGAAAATGTGTGCAAATCTTTGAATATATATATATATTTTTTTTTAAAGCGAACATTTGTGACTTAAATCTTTGCCTCTGAAGGTCCCTGGAACAACATATTTTACAAATTTGCTTTAAAAAATATTCAAATAATTAATATTCAAAGTTTGCAAAAATTTGCAAACTTTGAAAAAAAATTGCAATTTTTCTAAAATAGCCCAAAGTACAAAATAATGGTTATAGCTAAAAAAAAAAAATCTAAAATGACACAGATGCGTCCCCGGATTGACTGGGTTAACGCTCTCCATATCCCCAGCCACGGGGCACACACACACACTTCTCAAGTGGATATGCTTAACGCCGCCACTTGAATATACACACACTGGTGTGGGATGTGTGGAGAGAGAGAGAGAGAGAGAGAGAGAGAGAGAGAGAGAGAGAGAGAGAGAGAGAGAGACGGAAGAGAGAGAGCCGGAGGAGCCAGGACGAATAAACGAGAAGGCAAAGTATACTCGGTGCGCGGCGGCACGCTCAATAGCCTTTTTTTCTTTTTTACGACCTGTTTATTTTCCGACGATCATTCGGTGGTAGTGCTGTCATAACGATGTCTCCCGGAATAGATGTCAGCTGGCTTTGCTGGAGACGTTTTCATTGCTGTCGGGTGGAAACCGCTCGTTTTTTTTATTATCATTAGTTTTCTAAATTCTAACGCTTTGAAAAAAATATATATATTCAAAGATTTGCACATATTTTCACTATTTTACAAAAATAGCAGATCTACAAGCTATTTTTGAATAGCCTAAAGAAATCGAAAAGTGACACAGATGCGTTCCAGGTCTCAATGGGTCAAGCATTTTAAAGTACTGAAAATAGCCAATCTACCAGCTCGCAACGTGGCGGCGACGCGACATGTTGTGAGCTTGTAGATCTGCTGTTGTCACTGCTTTGGTGCGACACTCTTTTATGATGAAGTATAGGGGAGTCATCCCCTCGGGAGACCTGGCTTGATCAGATCTCAACCCATTTGATTTTGGTGTTAGGTGTTGAAGTAGGGGGGGGATTCATTCACGGAAAATATAACGTTGAAATTATGGAGATACAAGGTTTTTGCCCGACGAACAGCAATGATCTATGCTGACAACCGTGGACAGAAAGTCAGCTCTGGGATATGGGGATTAGCAACTATATATACTAGGGATGTAACGATACCAAAGGTTCACAATAACCAGTACACAATATGATATTCATCACAAAATAAAAAAAAACTAAATATAAAATAAATTACGGTAAGGTTAACTTAGTGTGAGACGCTCAGAATTGGGATGCTATGGTTCTATGTGAATAATGAGATGCACTCTGCTGCCTTGAGGCATCGTGCCGCATTAGCTTGTGTGTCTTGGTACAGAGCTGGCAGCACTGTTTGACTAAAGCTAAGTTAGCTGCTAACGTTTAGCTAAATAACCAAGCTATCAGACAGAGAGTTGCTACAAAGTAGAGGCTGTTTCACTCTCATTATTCCGCTGCTGTTCAAACAAAATAATACAACACACTGTTTGGCCTGAATACCTATTTTAGATGCCGTCACAGGCCCACGACGGCATAGACATTCCACGATAATATTGAGGAATTATTGTTATTATGATATCACGATAACAACAATATTGTGCATGCCTACTATACACTCATTGTTGGAAAAAAGTGCTCAACCCCAGTACCTGAGTCAAAGTATAGATGCTACTACCCAGGGGTCCTTGAGGGGGTTGAAGGGGGTCCCCGACCAAATTAGTTAAAGACGGGGTGCCGTGATTTATTCCCCCCCCCCCCCCCCCAAAAACATAATCATCAGGTATTATGGTTATACTAGGAGGAAGATTTTTTTTAAAAAAGTGTACAGAAATTGTTAAAATTATGTTTTTATGTGGACACGCCTCCAGTTCATTAGGTATACCTGGTTCTCACCTTAGCACCTCCTCCACCACCTTAGCACCACCCACCTGTCCTAGTCCCTCCTCCTCCTCATGCCCACACCTGTTGTGTTATGATAATGAGGGGGAGGGTATATCTTTACTATGTCACTAAAGCGCTGTTTTTCTATTGGCACGTTTGACCCTCAAGGTTTCAGCCTCCGGGTAGAAACTCAAAATAGTCAGAGAAGACATAAAACACCATAAAAACACCACCAGGGGGCTTAATGAAGTTCTATCAATCTCATAGATACATGAAAAACAGAAAAAGTGCAAAACCATGGCACCACCTCTTTAATATAGCGTCAAAATAACATTGTCGTGTCTGGCGTACTTGAGTTAAAGTACACATAGTAAAAAAAACTAAAGAATGTATGTGAGTATATAGTACTCAAGTAAATGTACTTTGTTACTGTCCACCGCTGTGTATTGGCATGATCTTATTTATGCTTTTCATCAGGAAAAGGTTTGTTTTGCACACTAAGGCTTTTCTTGTGCTTTCTCACAACGCCAATCTATAAACAGGTCGATTGACCTTCGAGTAAAATATTCAGTCGGTCTGTAAGTAATTGTTCTTCACTGGAAAAGCATCTGTCTTCTGCTCTGATGTCATTGGACAGATTTAGGTTTTCGTACCAGATGGGGCCTGTATAAGCCAGTGGTTCTCAAAGTGGGGGCCGGGGACCCCCAGGGGTCCTTGTTCAAGGGGGTCCCCGGCCAAACGAGTTAATATAGCATCAAAAACGGTTTAACTACTTCAACCCAATACAAATGACATCGGCTACAAGCTTGTGAGCTTGTAGATCTTCTATTTTTCCTTTTAAAAGGAGGAAAAAAGGGATACATTCTGAATTTCAACAACTTAAATCTTGTGTGCGTTCCCTGGCACAAATTCTTTCCAGACGGGGAATCCGTGGCCAGAACACACTTTGGGGGTCCTTGAGATGAAAACGTTTGAGAACCACTAATCTCTCAAGACAGATTTCCTTTTTTTTTTTTTACAATGGGTTCCCAGATTGGAGAACCACTGCTCTAAGCCAGTGGTGGTTCTCAATCTTTTTCGTTCCAAGGACCCCCAAATTGATATGTATTTAGCCACAGACCCCCACCTGAAAATATGTTGTGCCAGGGACCCCCAGAAGCAAAGATTTGTCTTAAAAATGTTCGCCTGTAAAACATATATATTTAAAGATTTGCACACATTTTCAAGATTTAAACAAAGAAATAGCAGATCTACAAGCTCATGAACTTGTAGATCTGCTATTTTTGAAAAGCCAAAGCTAAGCGGTAAAAATGATTGTGACGCTATATTAACACATTTCGCTGGGGACCCCCTGGAACCCCCCCCAAGGACCCCTGGGGGTCCCCGGACCCCACTTTGAGAACCAATGCTCTGAGCAACCAAGTAATCTCCCATAGCATTTCCAAGCCAGCAGGCACCCATGGCTACATGACCAATATCTGACAGTGTTCAATCATCGATAGCCTCCTACAGTTGACAAATACGTCTTATTGGCAACGTCCTGTCATTGTGAGGTTGCAGCTACAGTAAATAAGTGACAATGGTGTCTTGATCCAAAGCTGTCTCTCAGACTGGGAACAGTAATACTAATACCCTTTATTTATGGAGCACCTTTCAGACATAAATGTAACTCAAAGGGCTTTACGTTCAAGTTAAAAACACAGGTCAAACAAAGCAATAAGTTCAAGTCTAGCCGCGAGTGAAATTAAAACAGTGAAATTAAAGGGTAAAATCAGTTAACCCATTAAGACCGGGAACGCGTTTGTGTGTCTTTTTTAAGATTTCTTTGGCTATTCAAAAATAGCAGATCTACAAGCTCATAGCGCGGCACTGAGTGCCGCGCTACGAGCTTGTAGTTCTGCTATTTTTGAAAAATTGTGGAAACTTGTGGCAAATCTTTGAATATATGTTTAAAGACGAACATTTTTAACTCCGATCTGTGCTTCTGGGGGGGGTCCCTGTAAAAGCTGGGGGGGGTCCCTGTAAAAGTTCCATGTTAAGTCCCTGTAATTTCGGTCCTTGACATGGAAAAGTATAGCGACATACGTCTTTCAGAAAGCTGTTTAGAAGGCATTTGTTGAATTCCCAGAAGCAAAGATTTGAGTTACAAATGTTTGCTTTAAAATATATATTTAAATATATATATTTAAAGATTTGCACACATTTTCCACGATAAAAAAAAAAAAAGAAGCAGATCTACAAGCTCGATCTGCTGTTTTTGAATAGCCCAAAGAAATCTAAAAATGACACACAGATGCGTTCCCGGTCTAAATAGGTTAAAAGGAGATCGGATAAAGGAAAGGTCATAGAAGTGTGTTATTAGCTGCCTCTTAAAGCCATCAACCCCGAGGCTGGTGGTTCTGGTTAGAACTGGTTAGGCCCAATTAAACTACTCCCACGCCAAATTTAAAAAAGCATATACTTTCTTCCGCCCCACACCCCTCTTGCGTCACTCAAACTTCACAAGCTGCGGTTCAGATGGGAACTTTGTGTTCAGTTTTAGTTCAAGAAGACGTGATGAGAAATGCTGCAGGATTTGCACGGATATACGCCAGCCTCGAGAAGGCTAAATCCTGAGTGACAATTTAACTTATTACGGTCCATTTTGTTTTGACACTCTCGAGAGTTAACCCATTATAGACCGGGAACGCATCTGTCCTTTTGGATTTTAACCACTTCAAAAATAGCAGATCTAAAAGCTCATAGCGCGGCACCGAGTGCCGCGCTATGAGCTTGTAGATCTGCTATTTTTGGAAACATCATGAACACTTCTGCAAATCTTTAAATATAGCAAACATGTGTAACTAAAATCTTTTCTTCTGAGGGCCTAACTAAATATTTTGAGATGGGGGTCCGCGGCGAAATGCCTGTAATTCTGGGGGTCCTTGACATGAAAACGATTGAGAACCACTGATATTATAGCAACAAGTGTTTCAGAAAACTGTTTTATTTAGAAGATTATTTGTAGAATACCCAGAAGCAAAGATTTGAGTTAAAAATGTTCGCTTAAAAAAACATTATGTATTCAAAGATGTGTACACATTTTCACGATTTGAAAAAAAGAAAAGAAATAGCAGATCTACAAGCTCATGAGCTTGTAGATCTGGCTAAGGGGGATTGGTCCTAGCGCCATCCACATGCCTCAGCCATATGTACGCCATACGCTGGACATAGAACATGGACACATGCACTCATACGAGATACAAGGTACATACAATGGGGCGGCAGTGGCTCAGGGGTAGAGTGGCTGGGTAGAGTGAACTGTAAAACCGCAAGGTTCCCAGTTCGATCCCGGGCTGGGGCGCTCCCCTAGAGTTAATGTGTTGAAGTGTCCTTGAGCAAGACGCTGAACCCCTAATTGCTCCCGGTGAGCAGGTTGGTGCCTTGCATGGTTTCCTCCGCCATCGGTGTATGAATGTGTGTGTGAATGGGTTAATGGCACAATCAATGTAAAGCACTTCGGATAGGAGCGCTATATAAATGCACCATTTACCATTTACAATGTACCCTACAGCAGTGGTTCTTTAACTCAACCTGTGGGTCAGGACCCCCAGGGGGTCCGCACATGATGGGGTCCCCCCAGATGACAGTAAAGTGACCATTTAAGGACTTTTAAGACCTTTTTAATACCTTAAAAAAAGAAAGAAGAGAAATTAAACCATTGCTGCATCATCAGTAATCAACAGTTGTTATGTTTGACCCGTTGTTATACAGTAGAATAGTCATTCTATAACAACTGGTCAAACATAGGCCAAATTGTCAAATAATATAAGTAAGAGGCGAACATTTTGAAAATAGCCGGTGAAAATAGCCGTTGTGAGCTTGTAGATCTGCTATTTTCACAATATTTATCTGTGGAACCGAGTCAAACTAAATGTAATGCCTCAACTCCTACACGTCCAAGTGCTTGGCCTGAAAATATTTAGAACCACTAAACGACTTGTACCCTAAAAAAAGGTAAAGTATTATCTTCAACTCCGAGACCCTACACTCTTGGAGTAACACGTGTTTGAATTAACACTGAGGATTTTGCAGTGCGGTTAAGTCCACTTGCTGTTGAGAAATAATAATAAAACAAAAAAAAAAGGAGCTGCAGTGTAAAATCTACAGAGACCAATTAAGATCACCGCTTCCAAGGCCGACTGGAATCAACATGACTGGAGACTGCTCCAGGCTATCAGTATACCACTTCCTTTGACAGAAATATAAAAAAGAACGTTTTGTGAACAAATTGAAAATGTTGCAGGCAGTTGCTACGAAATGAAAGCATCTCCAAACCCCCCGCCCCCCCCCCCCCCAGATCACAAAGCCTGGCATGGATTCTACTCTCTACTGTCTATAGCAGTATAGTTCTCAAAGTGGGGGGTCCTTGGTGGGATCCAGTGGGGGTGGGGGTCCAGGGGGTATCTTTTTTTCATAGATCTTGAAAGTATTGGAAAATGTTGCATACATTTCTTTTTTTTTGTTTTTTGCACAAATCTTCTCTTCTGGGGGTCCCTGGGTGGGGGGGGCAATCAGAATTGTGAATAAAACGTGAATGAATGAATGAATATTATCATAACATTCTTGTGTCAGTGTAACCACTTTCAACACACTTAATCCTTGTATTTTATACTTTGACATACAACGGTGTCGCGCAACACACAACACGTCACGCTGCAAGCTTGTAGATTGGGCTATTTGGGGGTCCTTGGCATGCAGCAGTTTGGAACCCCCTGGTCTATAGATAGATCTCTGCTGGAAGGATTGGACCACTGCACACACACACACACACACACACCCAGGAGACATTCCATCATCGGATGTCTTTGTTGATGGCTATGGAATCATGCCCAGTGGTACTCAAACTTTTGTCATGTCATGGACCCCCAAAATGATATGTATTTGCCCCCCCCCCCATCTGAAAAGGCTTTGTGCAGAAGCTGATAAATCCTGAGCGTCAATGTAACGATGACAGTGTGCAAATTGTGTGTGTATCACAATTTGCACACTGTCAGAGTTACACATGCATAAACTATCACGTAGGATACTGTCCTTAGAGGAAGAGAAGATGTATGTTAAACATGTAATTCAAGTGGTTGATGGTGATGCTATATTAACACATTTCGCTGGCGACCCCCTGGAACCCCCTCAAGGACCCCTGGGGGTCCCCGGACCCCACTTTTTAGAACCATTGCCCTAGCCGATAGAAATGCACTGACCTAAATTCATGAAAAAGGAACAAGGACCTCACATCTTGTCTGTAATCTTGGTGTAGAGACAAATGATCGCTCAATTCGTATTTTATTCCATAGGATAAATAATTTGTACCATAGCCATGATGACCACCAGCACATTGTTGGGTGGTCAAATTTGTCGAATTTAAGCCCATCCCGTAAGGCATTGATTCTCAAAGTGGGGTCCGGGGACCCCCAGGGGTCCTTGAGGGGGTTCCAGGGGGTCCCCAGCAAAATGTGTTAATATAGCATCACAATAATTTTAACCTTTTATACTTTGGCTATTCAAAAATAGCAGATCTACAAGCTCATAGCGCTGCACCGAGTGCCGCGCTATGAGCTTGTAGATCTGCTATTTTTAGAAAAATTGTGAAAATGTGTGCAAACCTTTTAATATGTATATATTTTTGTAACTCAAATCTTTGCTTCTGGGGGTCACTGGAACATAATATTTGAGATGGGGGTCGACGGCCAAATACATGCAATACAAATACATGAAAAAGTTTGAGAACCACTGCCGTAAGGGATAAGGGATGGGCTGTGACGAGGCAGCCAGACACAAAAATAAAATGATTCATTCATTCATTCATTCATGCAGGCATACAATCTTTAGATACAAAGAGTAGAGTGCTGGTACATACTGTCGAAAGACAGCGTGTTGCTAAAAAAGGCAATGCTCTGTGGTCACGGGCAGCCAACCTTATTTTAGGAGGAAAAAGGACATCTAATGTTCTCACAGGCCACACGAACCAGTGATTTTGACTTAACTGTTTGAAGTGGTGCTTAGAGAGTTTGGATCGAGTTCAAACGTCCCCTTTCCTACTGGTACAGGCCCTACAGGGCGTCGACAAACTACACAGCATGCTTAATCACATTTCACGCCAAAGCATTAGATGATGCAATAGTCACCACCGGAGACAACACACATGAGTAAATTACTTTTTTTTCAACATGCCAAAGCATCTAGTAGAGCTGCTTTGGAAATGTAGGGCTGTCCTCTGTAGTCCATGAATCAATTAATTGGTCTGTGCTTTTAGTCAAATTGGATGATGGTTAAAGGCAGGGTAAGTGATTTTCTTTGGTTAAAATAAGTGTTAAATAGCTCTATATTCTGATAGTACTCATTGCTATAGAGTGTTTGTTCAGTAAGAGGAGTCTCCATGTCTCTCCAGCTCTATATTCAACAGAAAATGCATTTTCAGGTCAGGATACCAATTCTATCCAATCAGGATTGAGAACTCAGACAGGATACAGATTAAACAAGTGCAATTGGAAGTGATGACACAAAGAAATGAGCAGACACAATTGGAACTGGAACACTATAAAAATGAAGCTGATGATAAATCGGTACTCTCTCCTGATTGGCTTACATTTTGTCACCTATCTGAAAATATTTTTTGTATGTTTATTAAAGAGCTGGAGAGACGGGGAGACCCCTGTTACTGAACAAACACTATACCAATGATCAGAACATAGTGCTTTAACCTTTTAACAAAACAAGAAAACGTTTCACTTACCCATATCTTTAAATTATTTTTTTCCCCACCATAGCATATGCATCTATTGTAATACTTTAGCTGTAACCCTTTAATTCTGCCAGTATAACTTTCAAATCAACATTATATTGTTCAGTTCTAAACCACACCAACCTGAACAGGCTGCTCTCTCTGCATGACTGTATGCAGCAAACCCAACACCAAGTTACATCCTCTAATCAATTAGTCGACACATTTCTATTAGTATTAGTCGACTAAGGCTTTCTTCAGTCAAGGACAGCCCCACCATACAGTAACTCTGAGTGTGTGCGAATGTAACCAAATGGACCCATAAGGGTCCATTTGCACACACTCAAGAGTACCAATACCAAGTTAAGAGTACCAATACCAAGTTAAATCATCTAATCAAATGAACCCATAAGGGTCCATTTGGTTACATTCGCACACACTCAGAGTACCAATACCAAGTTAAGAGCACCAACACCAAGTTGAATCATCTAATCAATTAGTCGACACATTTCTATTAGTGGGTATTAGTCGACTAAGGATTTCTTCAATCAAGGACAGCTCCACCATACTGTAACTGAGTGTGTGTGCAAAATGTAACCAAATGGGTCCATTTGGTTACATTCGCACACACTCAAGAGCTACAATTGAACACACAATTTAGCAGTATAGTAGTGTAGTGTAGTGTAGTGTAGTGTAGTATTGAAATAGGATCAGTGACTCACCTATGGACGTTCATCTCCTGCGGCGGCTTGGTGGCTTTGTCGTAGGCGACCTTCGCCAAGATCCCGATGAGCGCGATAACCGAGACGACGCCGCAGGTGATGTAGACGGTGGCGTTGGTCTGGTCGAGCGCCGGGTCGTACGTTTGGCCCGAGGGCGCCGGCGAGGGCGGCTGCGTCTTGATCCAGTCGGGCGTGTTGTAGTTGGTGCACGCCTTCTGCTCCACGCGCTTGCTCTTGTCCGCGCAGCAGAAGCGCAGGAAGCAGCTGCCGCAGCAGTAGCGGTGGTCCGTGTTGTTGCACGAGAACTCCTTGTCGAGCGCGCCACTCACGTCGTAGTAGCCGAGGCAGGTGTCGTGCTGGAGGCCGGCGGGGGGCGCCTGCACCTGGGTGGTGATTCCCCCTCCGCCGCCCCGACCCCCCCTGCCCGGGCCGCCACCGCCGCCGCTGCCGGGGGGAGCGCCGGGAGCGGCGGCGGGGACCGCGGTGCCGTTGCCGGTCATCTGGTTCCGCTGGTTCCTCTTCGGAGGCGGCTTGCTCTTCTTGACGTTCTGCGCCGCGGCGCACAGAACGTTCAGCGGGTCCAAGTAGATGAAAAGCAGCAGGAGATGTTTTATCCCCATCGCTCTGTCCGTGTCTTTTCCTCCACTCTCTTCAGTTTTACTCTTCTTTTTTTTTGTTGTTGTTGTTGCCGTTTCCAATCCACTCCACCCCCAACTTTCTTTCTTTACTTACCGAGCGGTTGAGCCTTTATTAGTTGCCCGGTTTTCTTCGCGGGAGTTGCTGATGCATGGTTCCCTTCCAGCGGACTGGTGGTGGTGGTGGTGGTGGTGGTGTTGTTGTTGGTCAACATGTGTCATTGCTTCAGGTCTGCGCCGCTGTAAGAAAGAGATAATCGAACCCCCCCGCGCAGACAGTTGAGTTGTTGTTGCATGGAGGAGAAGCAGCAAGCGTTATAGCGCGTGTGGCGCGGCCAAAGTGGAGTTCTTAGTTGCGGTCATCCGGTGGTGTTGGGGTGGTGGTGGAGGGTGGAGGGGGGTGGGGGGGGGTGGAGGGTTCGACCCCCTCAAAGAGCTGATCCGAGAGTTCTGTTCTTTACCAAGAACTGAGGGGAAAACTCTGATCGCGTCCTGTGAAACAACGGACACACAGACGGGGGCTGATCAATTAAACAGCGACTTCTTTACTAGAGTAAGGACAGTATAGCCTACAATCCTAACGTGATAGTTTATGCATTGTGTAACTCTGACAGCGTGCAAATGTGACCAAATGGACCCTGGCGGGTCCATTTGGTCACATTTGCACGCTGTCAGAGTTAAATTGACGCTCAGGATTTATCAGCAATAGTCCCGTTTAATTACACCAAGCCGTTTCAGCACCCCGGACAGCGCCGCAGCTGACTTTGGCCAACATAAATGAGACCTTTCTTCCTTGAATGCATTATTATTAATTACATTATTATTATAGCTATATCTATTATAATGACTTCCGATAGCTCGTTATTATGTATGCAACCTAGCAAAACACATGACACAATTGATATTTTAAAAAACATATCACAACATCAATTGTTCCCTTACCTTACAGCAAATGTGCCGTCTTCGTTGTTCCCCATACAAACGAGTGGGGGTTTGATCCTAAACTTTGTTACAGTGGAAGATACAGAGCGTTGAGTATAGGCTGGTATACAACAACATGTATATATTATGTACAACAACAGACGGTCAGACGGTGCCCTGCGACTGGCCGCCTGTCTGCACTGAATCCAAGAACCTTAGAAAGACACGAGGAGGCAAGACCGGACTGTCGCTCGCTCGCGCTCGCTCGCTCTCTCTCTCTCTCTCTCTCTCTCTCTCTCTCTCTCTCTCTCTCTCTCTCTCTCTCTCCCCCCCCCCCCACCTCGTCACAGATTCAGGTATACGTCAGTTAATTGTTATCCATCAAGTACTGTACTTAAGTACAATATTGAAGTACTGTATTAGTACTTTTACTTCTATTCCACTATACATCTCAGAGGCAAATATCGTACTTTTTACTAAACTTTAGTTATTAGTTACTTAGTAGATTTGGATTGTTATTACAAAACATACATTAACCACTTCAGCCCTATATACATTTTGGCCATTTGAAAATAGCAGATGTACTCATTGTGAGCTTGTAGATCTGATATTTTCAAAAGATTTGTATACATTTGAAAACTTGTGAAATGGGACATTCTGCATAATGAGTAAGTTCTACTTTTGGTACTTTAAGTGCATTTTGATGCCACTGCTCTTTTGTACCTTTACTCAAGTACATTTTGAATACCGTATTTTTACTTGTAACAGAGTAGCCTATTTCTACATGGATTACTTTCCCCACCACTGCCAGTCACATCGCCTGTCGCTGCGTTTGCCTGCCTGCATGTGCAAAGCAAATGGCTGGCGTTGCGAGTGAGGGATTCAGAAAATGAATACACCGTAGATCATGTGTTCATATAACTCAGAGAGTGCATGACCCTTTAAGGGTCCATTTGGTTACATTCCTGCACTGTCTGATTTACAAGTGAATCATCCATTACAGGGAGGGTTTTATTGCATACAGCTATTACACGTGGAAACACTCAAGTAAAGTAGAAGTCAGTTACTTTCGAAAGTCCTATGCAGGCTGTTTCTGAGAGGAGTGTTTCATAATGTGGGTTGTTGTAGTAATAGGCTACAATAGATTTCCTATCTACAAGTTGGTTAGGAATAAAAAATAATAATACTATAATATACTTTGCCTAATAATCTTTGCCAAGTTGTTCCATTTGCTTGAAGCAGCAGATGGGGAATTTAACTCTGAAAGGGTAGAAATGGACCTCAGTTGTCAGTCAGAGAAAAGTGTACCTATATTTGCCTGTAATATTTGATTGATTGATTGATTGATTGATTGATTGATTGATTGATTGATTGATTGATGTTTTATTGACAGAATATATCATGAACATGGGGGGTAGCACATACATACAGACAGATAATATCAATATTTAATACATTCATATTCCCTATGTACACGACAACTAAAATAACAAATACAAAACGTGGATACCTGTATATGGAATGTGCTACAAATCAACTATCACTGTCAATGTGGCTTTGTCACAAACAAGTTAAAACAAATAATAATAAACGTTATTTGTATAGCACCTTGCTCCTTGGAGCACAGGTCTCCGCCAGGTCAGGTAGGTTAGTATGGGCCAGCAATGTTCGGAATTACGCCAATCAGGATGGAATATGAAAGATCGGACGGATCTGTCTTGATCACTTGATTATATAATGTGCACCGATTTGCGTGACGTTTGGAATGAATTTTTAGGAGTAACAGACAGGGTGCAAAACATAGTCTCGGCCATGCCTTTCTGCCTGGCGGAGACAAAAAGTCTGTCTTGGGATTGCTTTTAAAGCTACAGTATATGGTCGTTGCCTGTCTTATATGTAATGGGAGCTTGTTCCAGGCCGTTGGCCCATAAAAGCAGAAGCTGCTTCGCCATGTTTTTTATAATTCATTTTTGGCACCTCGAGGAGGCCAGCGCTATAGATGACCTAAGGAGACAGGTTGGAACATATTTTGGCAGGCATTCAGAAAGTTAGGAAGGTGCTAAGCAATTATCGGGAGCCAGTGTAAAGATGCTAAAACTGGTTAAGTGATATGTTCTCTCATCTTGGTCTTTGTTAAAACTCTGGCTGCCGTATCAGCCAGAGCCAGAGAGATCAGGGTTCAATCCCCCGGCCGGGTCGTACCAAATACTATACAAATGGGACCCAATCAGAATCAGTTTTATTGTCACTTCCACAATACACCCTAGGCATACAGGGGAGCAAAATACCATCCCCGCAACTCATGGTGCTTGAACAACGGCACATTAAAAAGAGGCAAAGCCATTTTGGGAGCATTAAAAAGTAGAGAGAGAAGACAATATTGGTTAAAAAAAAAGTGCTGATGCATTCAAGTGCAGTACAGATACAGTATTCAAAAGTGCTATCCATCTCTCAAGATTATGGGGGCAGTATATGGCGAGCGTTCAGGGTTCTGATGGTTTGGGGGAAATAACTGTTGGACGTCCTGCTGGTGCTTCTCCCTAAACTTCAAAGAGCCTATCAGTGGTGGATATCCTGCCCTATATGGGCCACGTGGCTCGAGAACCGAAGATTCCAGCGTGTGGGAATCCACGCGCCTTCCGACCACATTTCAAAGAGGGGATCCCTGCCTGGCCAGGGGTCATATTGCATTTAGAGCTTCAGGCAGTGCTACTTGTCAACCAGTGACACCTAGGGTGTAAATGTCTCAATGGAAGAGTGGGGAGACCACCTCCAACCACTGCACATTTACTAGTTTGTAACTATAGTAATATTGTAACTAGCTCTTTAAAGGGTAAGACCACTTTGGTAGAGGTTTGGGTTGTGTAGTTACCTTGCCATGATGTAACTCCAAAGGTGGGCAAGAAATAAAAAAGAATTGCTCCATTGATTAGAAATTGATAATTCAAAATATGCTCCTCATTGACTTACATTGTACGGTAAAATTGCTCTCAAAGGCACTCTTTTAGCACAGAAACGAACGCAAACAAAGTTGATTCAGACAATATAGAACATCACCAAACCCAGTACTGTTTGTTTTTTAAATAAAAATGTCAACTTCCTGTTGATTTTGCCATTTTTAATAAGTAGAAAACCCGGACTGGATCGGCGGATCCGGATCCAGATCTTCAAATAGTAAAATCAACAGGAAGTTGACATTTTTATAAATAAAAAAAACAGTACTGGGTTTGGTGATGCTCTATATTGTCTGAATCAGCTATGTTTGGGTTCATTTATGTGCTAAAAGAGTGACTTTGAGAGCTGTTTTACCGTACAATGTAAGTCAATGAGGAGCATATTTTGAATTATCAATTTCTAATCAATGGAGCAATTATTTTTGATTTCTTGCCCACCTTTGGAGTTACATCATGGCAAGGTAACTACACAACCCAAACCTCTACCAAAGTGGTCTTACCCTTTAAGCATATGTTGATGTCAATACGTTTGTACATTTACCGAAGTCAAATTTCGAATGACCAATTAGTAACAATGTATTTCTACATTGTGGTACAGTATTGCTACTTTTACTTAAGTAAAGCAAACTTCTTCGACCACTGTAGTTGACTTATGTCAAAGACTGGACAGTTGATATCAGAGATCCACATGGGAGCTATTGCACTATTAACCACTGTCTTCTTCTGACTCAAAAGTCACCCAGGGCAATTATAACCAGCCACTCATCTCAAACTGTATATAGGGTCATCATATCACTTAGATAAGCTGGGGAGGGGGAAAACAGAAAGAACATGCAAATGAGGAGATGTGCCTGAGGAGGCCTTTGAACTCCAGCTTTCCAACCCCTCTTGCACAGCAAATCCCAGAGTGTTAGTGTTGCAGTGGTTCACAGACTTTTATCATTTTAGCCCCCCTTCGTACAATGACAACACCTGAGCCCAAGCAGATCTACTTGTAGATCGGCTATTTTTACTGCGATTTCTCTGTGTAAAGGGGAAAAAAGCTGGGGCCAAGTAAAGACACCTGGTGGACCCCACGCTGGGCAAGACCTAGTCAGTTGAGCGTCTAAACGGAAGTACCGGAATTTGGCGGAAGTACCGCCCAAGGAAATGACATTGACGCTTTACAAATCTGTTTACCTGCTCTGTGAATGAAACGAGTGTTGCGATTGGTCGAAAAAGATTGTTTCCGGGGGAAATACGCACGGCGGAAGTCCCGCCCCCATAGGCACTCGCTGCTTTCGGTCGTGACCATGGGCTTTTCTCTTCGTGGATGAGTAAGGCTGGGAATAGGGCACCTAGGTCTATGAAGTACAGTAGGATTGCTAGGGATCTATAAAGGCCTACTGTACTAGATCTTATATCCCTCTCTACACAAAATTGCTTCACAAAAGTGAATTGCTGATCAAAAAGATCTGCGATATTTCCACAGACCGTTCCCCTTCAGAACAGGGGACGCTATAGGGTTCAACTTAAGACATGTGCTTGACTGTGTGTGCCAGTCAGACAACATGACAAAGAGACGAGAAGAGGGCACCGATGAAGACGATGGGGCTTTTCAGACGAATGCCTCCCGACCGTGCTTCAGGGCGCTCCGGACGACAGCGCTCGGCAAATGAGCCCCCCGTCGCTCTGTCAGTCAGAAACGTGACACGTCAGGTGGCGTGTTGAGCGGGACGGGGAAGAGGGATTGTCCATTAACGTTTAACCCATTTAGACCGGGAACGCGTCTGTGTCACTTTTAGATTTCTTTGGCTATTCAAAAATAGCAGATCTACAAGCTCATAGCGCGGCACAGAGTGCCGCGCTATGAGCTTGTAGATCTGCTATTTATTGTTTTTAAATCGTGAAAATGTGTGCAAATCTTTAAAGCGAACATTTGTAACTGAAATCTTTGCTTCTGGGGGAAGTCCCTGGAACAAAATATTTTTGTGTTCGCTTTAAAATACATGTATTTTTAAAAAAAATACAAAAAAATCTGAATACAAAAATGAAAAAAATAAAACACAAAAACATTAAAAAAAAAATATATATACGCACAAAATGTTCAAATCGAATTGCAAATCTACAAGCTTGTATATCTGCTATTTTTCAATAGCCAAAGAAATCTAAAATGACAGAGATGCGTTCCTGGCTTGAATGGGTTAACAGCTTAAGAGAGCGCACAACGCGCTGGCCTCAGCACAATGCTCTGACAGGTAGAACCACGGGCTCCACCTCAGTGGCAGAACAAGTACTTTTACTTTTTAGGTAAAAGTAGCAACACCACAGTGTAGAAATACTCTGTTTACATGTAAAAGTCCTGTATCCAAAATGTGACGAGTAAAAACACAAAAGTATTGATACTTACTTACAGTACCAAAGTGAAAGTACTCGTTATGAATTTCACACACAAGTGTTTAAAAATATGTCACAACATGTGTCGAAAATAGCAGATCTGCAAGCTCACTATGTGTCACGATGCCACACGTTGTGAGCTTGTAGATCTGCTATTTTAGAATAGATGATATATAGAATAGTAGGCTACTTAAATGTTTTTTTTTAATAATCAAAATCTGCAAAGTCACTAACTAAAGTCTTCAAATAACTGTAGTGGAGTATTTGCCTCTGACATAGTGGGGGAAAAAAATACTCAAGTAAAGTAAAAGTGGCTACATCAGAAATGTGCAGTTGAAAAAACCAAGGCACATCTTCCAAAAAAAGTTTTACTTAAAGGGCAAGACCACTTTGGTAGAGGTTTGGGTTGTGTAGTTACCTTGCCATGATGTAACTCCAAAGGTGGGCAAGAAATAGAAAATAATTGCTCCATTGATTAGAAATTGATAATTCAAAATATGCTCCTCATTGACTTACATTGTGCGGTAAAACTGCTCTCAAAGTCACTCTTTTAGCACAAAAACGAACGCAAACAAAGTTGATTCAGACAATATAGAACATCACCGAACCCAGTACTGTGTTTTAAAAAAAATTAAAAATGTCAACTTCCTGTTGATTTTGCCATTTTTAATAAGTAGAAAACCCGGACTGGATCGGCGGATCCGGATCCAGATCTTCAAATAGTAAAATCAACAGGAAGTTGACATTTTTATAAAAAAAAAAAACAGTACTGGGTTTGGTGATGCTCTATATTGTCTGAATCAGCTGTGTTTGGGTTCATTTATGTGCTAAAAGAGTGACTTTGAGAGCTGTTTTACCGTACAATGCAAGTCAATGAGGAGCATATTTTGAATTATCAATCTCTAATCAATGGAGCAATTATT
>NC_139948.1:9251865-9419365 GCF_963454915.1 Gymnoscopelus microlampas
TGACAGTCAGATGAACTCCGCCTTGACATTAAGACTCTGAAGACCATGGGCCGCTTCTCCCTACACGCACACTACGCAGGTTGCGTGGGGCCCCGCCGATCAAAGGGCCCCCCCTCTCCGCCCCCTCCCTTTAGCAGAAAATAACGTGCATTACTGCGTTCACATCAGCGCAGCACTGCTTGGCTTGAATGAGACAGCTGCTGCAGGCTGTCTGATTGGCTGTCACTGGCACGCTCTGGTGTATGCTGTCTGCTCCGCCCTTATTTTTAACTCTATGGCTCCGCCCCCCCTCCCCTCTCAGTGACAGTGAGAGTGTTTTGGTTTGATAGAGCAGAGCGGTTAGCGCGCGTTGGTTTAAAAAATAAAGAAAGCTCACTCACTAGACAAAATGAAACGCATATACCCCTCTGGATACGAGAAAAAGAAAAAGAGTCAGACGGAGCTGAGACAACAGCAATCAGGTAATTAAATACAACTGTAACAGTTTACTTGTCTTGCAATTGCAATAATGTGGTTGTTGTTCTTGTTATGTGCTGCACTGTGAAGCCAGTGAGCCATGCTATTGTTGCTGTGTTTGTAGCCAGCGTGCCTTTGTCGGGTTAGAACAGTCTGTCAGCTATAGTCTGCTAAGTTGCAGTGGCAATGTGGTGGTTGTTGTTGTTGTTGTAAGTGTTGTACTGTGTGAGCCAGCAAGCCATGCTGCTTCTGCTCCTCCTGCTGTCGTTTGTTTTGTAATCTGATATCTCTCTCATATAACGTGGTGCCTCTGGGTCTGCCTCACTGAGGGTAAAAGCAGCAGCACTGTCTGTATACCTGCCATTTCATCTTCTAAGTTTTAGTTTGGCAAATATATCCTGAAATAATTTCATGATATATTTACCAAACTAAAACTTAGAAGATATTATCATCAGGGAGGAAATGATATTTATAGTTGGGGTGGTGCATATAAAGTGAAGTGCAAGTGAACACATAAAAGAAAAATACACAAAATAACAGAACAACTTTGACCAAAAATTGACAATATCATAACCTTTTCTTTTCTTTTTTAACACTATCAGGCAGACCCATGCTAGGTTTAGTTGAAAGTTGAATGCACTGATGCAAAATGGAAAGTTATACAATGACATTGACTAAATAGCTATTGATGAAATATCAAAACATTTTGGGCATACTGGGAAATATATGGATGCACAACATTATCTACATCTATCTATCTGTCTATCTGTCTGTCTGTCTGTCTGTCTATATATATATATATATATATATATATATATATATATATATATATATATATATATATATATATATATATATATATATATATATGTCCATCTATTTGTCCATCCATCTGTCCATCTATCTATCTATCGATCGATCTATCTTTTATTATTAGATCAGATATCACAGGAAATCTTGAACAGTTTGAACCTCTAATGAGTTCTGAAATTAAGATGAGCTCTCTAATTTTCAGGTGCTATGCTTAAGTTTCTATAGAAATACAATACAAGAAACAATTGTCACCCTAAAACCGAAATAAAGTAACAAAAAAAGTAACTTTATCCGTGGGAAACCCGAAAAAAACATGTCTAATACAAGGATACATGTCTTGTACAAGAATACAAGAAACAATTGTCACCCTAAAACCGAAATAAAGTAACAAAAAAAGTAACTTTATCCGTGGGAAACCCGAAAAAAACATGTCTAATACAAGAATACATGTCTTGTACAATAATACAAGAAACAATTGTCACCCTAAAACCGAAATAAAGTAACAAAAAAAGTAACTTTATCCGCGGGAAACCCGAAAAAAATCATGCGCGCGCGCTTTGCGTAACATTATCTATATCTATCTATCTGTCTATCTGTCCGTCTATCTGTCCGTCTATCTGTCTGTCTGTCTGTCTGGCTGTCTGTCTGTCTGTCTATATATATATATATGTCCATCTATTTGTCCATCTATCTGTCCATCTATCCATCTATCTATCTATCTATCTATCTATCTATCTATCTATCTATCTATCTATCTATCTATCTATCTATCTATCTATCTATCTTTTATTATTATAGGTGATCACATGACATGCTACTGGTCACATGACTACTGATAGATTCGGTTCTTAAAGTGACCCCACCCAATTACAGAACATACAGACTGTCTTTAAACAATGCAACTTAAAATGTTGTAACTAAACAGTTACGGAGCTGTAAGACTCCACCTTAGCGTCCGGGTAGCTCAGTCGGTAGAGCTCTCACCTTTTGGACCACAAGGTCATGAATTCGATCCTGGGCACCACCAACTCAGCGTATGAGTAGCACGGTTTGGGTGCCGCAAGACGTGTGGTAAGTACTGGGAGCTGATCGTAGGTGTGGCGCTCTACCTCAGCAATCCATCTCCCAGAGGTCTAGCTCATATAGACTCAGTCGTTCGTGGCTGATACTGACAATAAGCGTGCCCGACCTAGCCTTGACAACCATGCAGTCTTATGCAAAGGTTTTACACTGATGCAAGGTTTTTAGCGGTGCCAACCGCTCTATACGTGGCTTTGACTCGGTGTCTGTGTGTCTGTGTGTCCGTCTGTGTGTCCGTCTGTGTGTCCGTCTGTGTGTCCGTATGAGCCCGGGATGAGCACGGCAAAGAAGCAACACATACAAACACACGCACACACACACACACACACACGGACTTGGAGATTGCCTATGCCATCTCTCCTCTCATTTGCCACACGTGCCACCGGTTATCAAAGAGGGGTCCAGGGACCCCCAGGGACGTCCGCCCGTATGAGCACAGGATGAGCACGGGATTTTAAACAGCTATAACTCCAGTTTGCAGCATGCCACCAAGTCCAAATTTGGTATGTGGACTTACACCACCAATACGGGCCGAGCATGAATTGCTCAAGCCCCGCCCCCTCTGTCTTCCCATTGGCTGGCCTTTAAACAGCCATAACTCAAGTTCGCAGCATGCTACGGAGTACAAATTTTGGACATGGACTAAAACCACCAATAGGGACAAACTGTAATTACTTAAGCCCCGCCCCCTCTGTCTGCCCATTGGCTTGGCTTTAAACAGCCATTATTCCAGTTTGCAGCATGCTACCAAGTACAAATTTGGTAAGTGGACTCAGACCACCAATAGGGACGAACTGAAATGAGTGAAGCCCCGCCCCAAAGGCACCGCTTCCTTCACACAGGGTGTGATTTTTTTTCTTACATTTTATCCCACGATTGTGTAACCCCTATTTTTACACCCAGTGCCAATTGTCTATGTAATCCTGGGCACCCACTCCCTCTGCCAACCTAGGGAGGCCAGGGCCGAGCTCATGCCATGGTTTACCTATGATCCTAGATTACTAAGGCACTACAATGTCTCTATGCGTTTGATATATGTGTTTACCTCACTCTGGATAAAGTCTGCTAAATACCTAAATTGTAAATTTAGCTGGGGACCCCCCTGTAAACCCCCCCAAGGACCCAAGTGGGGGTCCCCAGACCCCACTTTGAGAAACACTGCTGTAAGGTGCAGTGCATTGCGGTGGCCAGTGTGACGCCTGCAGCTGATTAACTCCAACTGAGGAGTCATCAGCATTCCTGGCGGATCATCTCACGCACGCGTTGCTGATGAAGATCACTACTGACACGGCTATAATTGTTGGATACTTTAGAATTTGGTCTGGCTGACCGACTCCTTCCGAGATTGGGGCACGGAGTGAGAGTTTCTCTCACAGGGAGGACAGAGGAGAGAGAGTTTCTCTCACAGGGAGGACAGAGGAGAGAGAGTTTCTCTCACAGGGAGGACAGAGGAGAGAGAGTTTCTCTCACAGGGAGGACAGAGGAGAGAGAGAGTTTCTCTCACAGGGAGGACAGAGGAGAGAGAGTTTCTCTCACAGGGAGGACAGAGATGACGCTGCGGCTAGATCACTGTTCCTGAACCTTTTTTGAGCTCCGGACCGCTAGCATATTTAGAAAAATCCTTAAGGACCACACGACCCGGTTTTGATTAACTTTCACTGATATTCTGTTTTAGTTGTGTTTTTTTGGTGTGAAGATTGACGCCAGATCACACCTAATACCGCTGTAGCGGCGTAGCATGCAGATTAGTTGTTGGTAGGCTACATTTCCCCCGTTCTTCGCCTCTATACACCAAATCCATTCGCCCTACAAATTGGCCAAAAGCAGATCTACAAGCTCACAATGCGTCGCAACGCGACGTGGTGTGAGCTTGTAGATGTATTTTCGCCAAAGGTTTGCCCCAGAATAGGTGCGCCATAGGTTGTGATTAATCAGATAAAGATAAAAATTCTGTATAACTCAGAGAGTTTTATCAACCCATAAATATATACACTCAGGTTCAGTATCCCTGCTTTTTTTTACAATGCAAACACATTATGTTACTTGTCTTATGACATAGTAAAAAATCATCCCTATAGCACTGATAGTGACTGAAACATGACGATGGAGTGTCCCCAGTCTTACTAAAAGGGTCTATACTCCACTGCCACTTTTCCCTCTGTGCTTTAGGCATGGCCCACTTTCACTCTGGGTGAGATTTAACACTTTGTAAAATGAGCAGAGTGCACTCAGTGACACTCGCACACACGCACGCGCACACACACACACACACACACACACACACACACACACACACACACACACACACACACACACACACACACACACACACACACACACACACAGTTCAGTGCATGGCAGATTGAGAGCTGGGTCGTCTGCCGTCGTGGGGTAAACCTTGTATGTGCAAAAGTGTTACATTTCGGAAAACGTGTGGGGGATAAAAGAACCTGTGTTCCAATGGATCCAGTGTAGCTACGATTCAGCCATAAGCTCTAGTTAATACACTTTTCATAATGCTTCAATATTTACAAACCCCACCACGTTCCACTTTGAACAAAATTCAAACAGCAGTGAACAAAAATAGCCGATCTACAGGCTCTTTTGTGTGACACTACATCGTCTCTGTCGAACGGAAACCTCGTATCTCCAAAACTGTTCCTTTTCAGGATTCAACTTCCAAAAACAGCAAAAGTAGCAGATCTGCAAGCTCGAAAGCTTGAGCTTGCAGATCTGCTACTTTTGATGGTTTTGCTTGGCAGGGTAGTATGATCAAGTAGGGCGTCAATTTACGGGAAAAAAACAACACAACAAGAACATGGAGATATATACGAGGTTTCTGCCCGACGGAGACGAGATATGCAGGTTATCGGCAGTGTATGTAGGTTTCGTCCTCCGAGGCTGCAGGCTCGCTAGCGCATACTGTACTCTCTGGACTAGCCCAGTTCTATCCGGGGGTTGCACTGCCCTGTGTGCAGTACACACACTACTGTAAGAAAATCCTCAGTGCTACTTTAAGCCATTCGATCCGGGGAACGGGATCTCTGTCATTTCAGGATTTCTTTGGGCTATTCAAAAATAGCAGATCTACAAGCTCGTAGAGCGGCACTGAGTGCCGCGCTGCGAGCTTGTAGATCTGCTATGTTTTGGAAAATCGTGAACATTTGTGCAAATCTTTGAATATATATGTTAGAGTTTATTTTTCCTTATCAACCATTTATATAGATACTTTTGCATGGCAGAACATCACATCAGTATGTATATAAGTACCGGTAACTTTCAAAGGCGACAAAGAAAAAACCAGACTCAGGACACAGGCAGCCATTGGATGTAGTGAAATATCTTGTATTCAGAGAGAGAGAGTAATGGAAGGTTACAGTATCAGCAGGTTCACGCATCATCGGTCGTCGCCTCTCTCCGCCTTAAACAGAGAAAGCACTGGACTTTAACAGCGTCCAGTAACATAAACATATGACATCATTGAAGATACATCGAGCGTCCAGCCGTTAGAGGTGTCGTCCTACTATTGGTGGATAGTGATGATTACGTCGTCGTCAGATGAGGATGATGATGGTAGATGATGAAGATGATGAAGATGGTGTGACAGTTTATCTTTTGAACAACAGCGTCCACATGTCTCGGACAACATGTTGGCCTCGGGTCTGACCTGTCACTGGTCAGTGATGACTTCAGTGGCGCTGAAGGAATTGTTAGCGCAGAGAACATCGAGATACAGTGTTCTTAAAACAAAGATAAGCACAGAGCGCCTGTGACTAGTTTGGCCTTGCATAGACAGAGACAGAGAAATAGGAGAATATAGTACATGACAGAATTTAGGCCAATATGAGCAGCTATTATATTAATTTGACATTTAAAGCAGGTTAAGGGCACTAGACAAATTATGATAAATCAAAATAACTCCATCAAGCCTACATCTTATCATGATTTGGATAGGGTCAAAGGGCAAGCTGATCAAGTCTTGTACCTTGTGACATTATTCAAACCAAATCAGACACAGACAGGCAAACTTAACATTGTGACAGAGATTTCAATGACTTAAGGGCAAAAATAAATGGTTAGTTATTCAGATAACATACACATTTGTACTTCTTCAAAAGGACTGTATAATTTATTCAGATATTAATTCAAAATTGTACTTCTTCAAAAGGACTGTATATAATGGTTATTTATTCAATTAGGAAGCAAAACATGGTTATATTTCATGACATTTTAAGACACCACACAACAAAGTTTTCCCTTGCAATTTGCAAATAACTTTATTATAATTCAAAAAATCTCAGCTAATGTACTGTCCCAAACAAACCTTTTCAAAATATGTTTAGATTTGATCAATTTTCAGCACCGTTAATGACATTGGCAGCTTAGAGATAGAGTGAGAGACAACTGACCAGTCTGACAATTTCAAATTGAAATCTGACAAGACACCTACGTGTCCGATCCGATTCTGTGCATGTCCAGGAATAGAAAAGTTACCCTCCTCGTTTTGAAGCTGCGGTCCAGTGCTTTATTTAACAAGTTGACCTGTAGGTCCAAGTATTTGAAAAATGGAACGGTACACTCCTGATACCTGTATTTATTACATCATTTTACACTTTATTTAGGGAAAAACTCACGTGGAATGGTCTTAAAACTCAAGAAATACTTCCCGCTTGCATCATGTAGGCATGGGGGCATCAAACATCTATCCAAGACATTGGTTGAAATCTGTAAGATAGATGGAAATCAAATTTACTGTTTGGCATGAGACCTACAGTTGACTATAGTATGAAACAGAGTTTAAAACAGTTTGGAATAAAATTAAAGTTTTAGCCCTGTATGTCACAATTAGCAGGTATTGTGACATTATTGTTGTCCAGGAATTGGATTAATGGAGTGGCTTACATTCTCGTTCTAAAATGAAACAAAGACAAACAAAGCATTAAACATTTAAATCGAATCATTCATCAAACTCCCCTCTATTTGACACACATATATCTGTAATATAGTGTGTGTCAGAGGATGAATCTGTTGATGAGAAAGAAAAAAATCAAACTGAAAATCAAAAGAAAAAAATGAAAAAAAATCATTTAAAAAAAAAAAAAAAAAAAAAAAGTTATAATTAAAATATTTAAAATTAAAATATAACAATGAAAAATAAGGAATAAACATCTTTGTTCTGAAGAGTATATTAGAGTTAGGTAAAGTACACCAAAATAGATCGAAATTAAATTTTTTCCAAAAAGAGCAGATCTACCAGCTCAAAAAAATCTTAAGTTAAAATGATAAAATATTTTCAAAACTTTTTAAAATAATTCAAAATGACTTTATAATAAACTTAATATTATAGTTAATTTTTTCCAATATTGATATTAGAACATATTGAATTTTATTAGGGTTAATTTAACTGATATGGGTTGAATGAAGTTGAACAATGGAGTAGGTCGTTGCCAAGCAACGTGGCAGTTAGGATTACGAGAACTAACACTTCCTGTAAGGTATTATGGGTAATGTAGTTTTAGAGACCAGAGTGGTAAACTAATTTTGACTGACTGGAAAATGACTGAAATTTGGACTAAGATTGTTATAGAACGAGCAAGACAGACACGCATTCAAACATTCACGCATGCCTGCATAGCTGAGTCGCTCACACACATAGAAAAGAGAGAAAGATAAACAGAGAACTTTCACCTTACGCTCTCCCACTCCCTTGCACTCACACACTGGCGGATCCACACAGAGAGAGAGAGAGATAGAGAGAACAAAAAAAAACAATCGTTCATTAATACACACAGACATACCGAACATACATATTTCAGCGACAAACTAAATTTGGAATGAGAAATATTTTACTGACTGGGTTCAGTATTAGGCTACTTATTAGTTTAAATTATATTAAAAATATTTAAAAGAATTTAAAACTTGGAATTTTCAAACTTAGGATTAAGGCAAAATATATTCACTGGTTCAAAGGAATATAAAATGTATTATTAAGGCATTTAAAACTTATTGTTTAAAGCTCAACATATTAAATGGATGGATGATTTAACCTACAGTGGTCAAAATAAAACCGGTCTGTGTTCAATATATATAACTTTGACTGGTGACAGAAGAAATCAGAGAAAAAATATATATATATTTAACAAACCATATAAGACAAAACAAACAAACAAAAAAATGTACTGACAAAGTAAGTAAAACACAAACTTCAAACGGACTCGGGCCGATGCAGAAGTTTCTGAATTACAAGGGAGGCAACCTGGCAATGCCGTACGGGAGTATGCAGCTGCCTATTAATGTTTTGTACTCGCGGACTGGGGCCGATGGGTGGTACTAACATAGAAATACAACTGCATACAAATGTGTTACCTGTAGTTAACAGGTAATATGAGGCCAGGGGAAGAGCAACACTGAAGTACCCTTGAACAGCTGATTTGAGACCCGATAAGGCGGACGTTTTATGCCTGTCTATCTAAGGCTAGAACAGTAGACTAGAACATTAACCCACATACAGCCGATAGGCAGTGTGTAAAGGGGTGGCAGGGGTTAATCTTAGGTCAAATATCAGTATAGAAGGAAAAATGAGTACATTATGACAAACCTGAAATAGTATATATTCATGTAGGCACCACACAGACAACCCCCTCCCACCTAGTGTAAAACTATTATTAGATAAATCTAATCGAACCGAACACCAATGACGTGATAAAGTGGTAATTCGAGGTACAAAAAAATTAATCCATATGTTTATATATATGGTCACGAATACATCGAAACACCCAAGTTTGGATTGTGGGTTATTTCTGGATGCATTTACATAAATATATATATAAATAAAGACAAATAACTGTAAGTAACAGCTGATAGCCAAACATCAGTGTAAAAAAACGTTGAGGATGGATGTGTCTGGTGGTGATCAATATATACAATGGACAAGCCAGAAAATAAAACAACATAAATAAAGACCACTGTATTCTAAATAAGAGGATAATTTATGAGACATTCAGGGAATGTCCTCCCAGGTGATAAAACATTTTGACTTGACTGACTCCCTGGCGGAGCTGTGTTAAACAGTAATTTAAAAACAGGCTGATAATTTATGAGACAAATCGTTCGGTAAAGACAATAAAATAAAATAAAAGGTATACTCATCAGATCAAGGTTCACAGGGAGAAGTTACGTGGAGATCCCAATCACTGGACCATGGTAAAATAAAATAAAAATATATACATACCGAATCAATGGTTCGGGGATCTTGACTCCGATGGCTGGACCATGTGGAATTTGAGACATGTGGGAGTCAAAGGGCAAGTCCAAAGGTCCAGCGATCGCGTCCAGGTCCAAAACAAAATAAATAAAATAAAAAATGTGATACTGTTCAAAGATAACCTTCATCTGAATAGAAGTGATACATCGTTACACCCAAGGCTGGTTCGTTTGATACGTATTAAAACAGGGGAAGCCAGGGGAAGAGAGTCTGACCGTACAGTTCCGGTCAATAGCTCAGTTCCCCTCGTCCACCCTGTTTCAACCATATCCGGCATCGATTAGGACCAATTGTTAAAGTAGGTTTTTTCCTTATCAACCAGATATATAGATATCGATACATGGCAGTACATCACATCGATATTCATATAAGTATTAGAACATTTTCATAAAAGGCGATAAAGAAAACCAGACTCAGGACACAGGCAGCCATTGGATGTAATGAAATATCTTGTATTCAGTCAGAGAGAGAATGGAAGGTTACAGTATCACAGGGTAGGCATCATCGGTCGTCGTCTCTCTCTGCCTTAAACAGAGAAAGCCCTGGACTTTAACAGCGTCCAGTAACATAAACATATGACATCATTGAAGATACATCGAGCGTCCAGCCGTTAGAGGTGTCGTCCTACTATTGGTGGATAGTGATGATTACGTCGTCGTCAGATGAGGATGATGATGGTAGATGATGAAGATGATGAAGATGGTGTGACAGTTTATCTTTTGAACAACAGCGTCCACATGTCTCGGACAACATGTTGGCCTCGGGTCTGACCTGTCACTGGTCAGTGATGACTTCAGTGGCGCTGAAGGAATTGTTAGCGCAGAGAACATCGAGATACAGTGTTCTTAAAACAAAGATAAGCACAGAGCGCCTGTGACTAGTTTGGCCTTGCATAGACAGAGACAGAGAAATAGGAGAATATAGTACATGACAGAATTTAGGCCAATATGAGCAGCTATTATATTAATTTGACATTTAAAGCAGGTTAAGGGCACTAGACAAATTATGATAAATCAAAATAACTCCATCAATATATATATCTTTTAAACATTTGGTTCGCTTAAAAAAATACATATATTCAAAGATTTGCACACATTTTCACATTTCTTTAAAAAAAATAGCAGATCTACAAGCTTGCAGCGCGGCACTCGGTGCCGCGCTGTGGGCTTGTATATCTGCTATTTTTGAATAGCCAAAGAAATCTATAAAATGACAGAGATGCGTTCCCAGATTGAATGGGTTAACTCCGAAAAGAGTGTGCAAATGGAGCCAAATTTGGTCCCATTTGCACACTCTTTTCAGAGAATTGCGTGATTGCATGTATGCGTGTGCGTGCGTGCACGTGCGTGAGAGAGAGAGACAGAGAGAGAGAGAGAGAGTGAACATGCGGGGGTTGGTAGCAGCAGTCAGTACAGGAGACGTGTGAGGCTGTTCGTTTGGACCGCCTCGGCGAACAGATGCACGGACCGCCTCCCCGGCGTGCAGCTGTATGTGCGATTGGATAGACAGATGCTCCTGGACCTTGGCGCCACCCTGGACATCGTGACCCGTGACACGCGCAGCGCCACCTGTGGGGGCGCTCGCCGTTAATTGAACAGCTACGGCTAATTGACACTGTCGGTGTGAACCTGCTCCTGTGTGCCTCTTGAATGCTAATGCAGCAGTTCTCAAACATTTTCAGTTCACAGAGGGGGGGGGGGGGGGGGGTTGATATGCATTTAGCCATGGACCCCCATTTCAGAAAAAAAGTTAAAAGAACACCTTATGCAAACAAGCTTGTACTAATTTACGTTTAATATTTGTTCATGGTTGTATGTTTTGGTTTAATAGGGATCCTAATAAACAATAAAACTATTTGAAAAGATCTCAATGTTTCCAAATTGTGCAAAAATAGCACATCTAAGCCCACAACGTGACACGTTGTGAGCTTGTTCATTTGCTATTTTCGCATAGCCAAAGTACTTTAGCTTTAGCTTTGTGGGGACCCCCTGGAACCTCCTCAAGGACCCCTGGGCGTCCCCGGACCCTACTTTGAGAACCGCTGTTCTAATAGACGCACAGGAAGTGTGTAAATATAATGTTGTCAATGGAAATGATGAACATATGAGACAGCCTCTGTTCAAGGCTTTCAGGAGGCGACTCTCTACGTAGCGTTCTGAGATTGTCTGCCTTTATTGACTAGTGACAGTGTAACGCTCAATGTCGTTCAACTGGTTATTAATTATTGCTGCTGTCGGGCAGAAACCAACATATCTCCAACTTGTTATGTTTTTTGTCATAAATGAATGCCCTACTTCATCATACAAGAGTGTCACACGAAACTAGTGAAAATAGCAGATCTCGCATCGCGAGTCGCGGCGTGTTGCAAGCTTGATTTTCACTACTTGAAAGTTTCCGTTCCAATTCCTGAAAAGTAGCGGCTTCTTTCATGTGAGGTTTTTGTCCGACGTTATGAGAATGAATGATTGTTCTGGGGTGTCTGATACAGCCAGTTAGTGCACTAACCCACAGGTTTTCCTTACTTCCTTCACAGGTGTTGCTAATTATACTAATTAAGGCTCTGTTTAATCTCAAGGACCTCCATTACTACTGTATGAGAAAGTGTACACATTTGTACATTGTCCATGTCAGTACACTCTCAGAGTTTCACGCCCTTACGGGGCCATTTGGAACCCCGTCAGGGAACTATGAGGGTACCTGGACCACACTTTGAGACCCACTGAAAGCAGAGTGTTTCCAGTGAGCCAACATGCCCAATATCACCCTGACTCTGTTTGACCAGAATGGAACAGAACCTTAATTAGTATAGTACTACACATTTGTACATTGTCCATATGTACACTCTCACAGTTACACACCCTTACCCATTAGGTACCATTTGGAACACCCTCCATGAGGGTACCTGAGCCTGGGGTCTGCGGCCATATATACATATAGACATTTGGGGGTCATTGGCACAAAAAAGTTTGACAACTATTGGTTTATAAGGCATTTGTAGAATCGGCATCAGGTCTTAATTTATGCTTTGATACTTGATTTGTATTTTATTTCCATTTTCCAATACTTAAAAACTACTCCACTACACCTCAGAGGCAAATGTACTTTTTATTCTGTAGTTACTTTATAGGTGTTAATTATTATTACAAGAAAAATACATTAACCAATTAAGCCTCATTTTAGCGTTATAAAATAGCTGATCTTCAAGCTCTCAGCGTGTAGCATTGGACTTTTAGTCATAACAGAGTATTTCTACATTGTAGTATTGCTAAGAAAATAGGAGCACTTCTTCAACCATTGTCTCGGGGGCCATCCTCACTCCTTCCACGCAGATGTGCGCAGGGGTGGCAGCGCAGAAACATGGGATGTGGTCGGCGGTTGTGCTGCGTATCACATTAATTTGCCACCTAAATGCATCGCTCTCTCCGGCCTCCCAGGCTGGAGCCATGCCCAGAACAAAGAGATTGAAAGTCATTTGGACCGAGGGGAGGGGGCTCTGAGCACAACTTACATGAAATGAATGCGAGCGACTGAACCAGCCGCCTGAATACTAATCGGGAAGCCTATAGTTCTTCAGACCTATTGGAAGAAGGGGGAGATGAGAACAGTCGTGCTTTATATGTTCTCACAAAACCAAAAAGTTCACGACAAGGGCCCCTAAATTGATGCGCTGCATTTGGACACCCATCTAACATTGTCATTATTTTTTTTGGTTTCAGGGATCGCCATATCAGAAGTTTTGTGTGAAAAATTATTCCAACTCTTTGAAAATAACAGATCTACAAGCTCACAGCGCGTCACATCATGACCGCTTGTAGACCTGCTATTATAATGTTTTTGTTTTTGCAGAATCCAATATATCTATGAAGTTTAACATACGTCTCTTGTTCACAAACAATAACAGCTTAAAAGAATAATAAATAATATAATATTAATCAAACAAATGGCAATAACAAGGTATTATAAGCTAGTGAAACCCACAACTGAGCTATCTTATTGCTGCTTTAACCTAAATGGACATTTAGGTCAGAAAATATGCAACATTTCTATATTTGGTTCCATTTGTTCAATCTTAGAGTTAAACTAACACTGATGACCTTACAGTAGATTGGGGTCCCAGATATACAAACAAACAAATAACGTGCGAGGTTACTTCTTGAACCTCCTCCCACTTCAGTGGCCTGGGACGACTAGATGGTAAATAGTGCATTTACTGTATAGTGCCTTTATCCAAGGCACTTGGATAAAGGCAAGACACAATGATTGTTCATTACATTCACTCATTCACACACACATTCATTCACCGATGACGGAGTAAACCATGCAAGGCACCAACCTGCTCTTCGTGCCACGCTTGAAAGTAATTTTTTTTAAAGCAAATCTTCTCTACTGGGGGAGGGGGGGTCCCTGGCACAACACATTTAGATCGGTGGGGCTGTGGCCAAATACATATCAATTTGGGGGTCCTTAGCACGGAAAAGTTTGAGAACTACTGATTTAGAAGGCATTTGTAGAATCGGCCTCAGGTCTTAATTTGCTTCTAAATGCGTAAGTCTTGCCATACCATATTTGACCGCCAGGAAACACGGCAGCTTCAATAATCCTCGGCAATCCTGGGGGCTTGACTGTGCGACTCACATTGACGTCTCACGGAGCAGTTACAGCTGCGTCGGATGATTCTTTTCAGTAAGTCTCTGGGCTGATATGAGCTAGATGATAGATGATTGCCTCCATCAAGTCTTGGGCCCTCTGATAATTTGATATCGATCAACTGACTGTCTTCAGTTTTCGGGTTCAAATACATGATTCATATCTACAAACACTTACCACAAAGTCTGTTACTCTGCTCTGCATACATCAGAGTTCTGCCACTTCCGTTGAGACGAGCAACTTCGTGATCTATAAGCTCACGACCACGTCACACGTGTCGTGAGCTTGTAGATCAGCTATTTTCAGCCGATCTGCAAGGCTAAACCTAAATCAGCCTCCGGTCTTCCCTCAACATGTTCATTAGAGGAGTGCTCGTGTTGAAATGCCACAGAGTCGGCCCACTAGTGCATTCTGCGTCCGACTTGTTATCGTCTGGAAAAGGTTCCTGAAAGCGCAATTACGAGTATCTCTTCCGTACTCTCGCCTTCTTTTCCAAACTGACAAACGTATTAGAGCTAATTGAATCCTGCCCTCTCGACAGCTGTCTGAAATAATGAACCCCTCTGTTCTCTGGCACTTTCTCTCGCCGGGGCGGTCAGGCCTCCCGCACTGCGGTGCACATCAAGCAGCCTTATCAGAGCGCTATCTGAGGCTCCGGCAATTATTGATCAGAGTGAGTGCCCCAGCCTGCATGTTTAGGCCACTCAGAGATGTGGCATTATCCAGACAAAAGCCATGCTTTCAGGGTCCGACGAAAACAGCCCAGGTGGTGCTTTTAGATAATTCTCTGCCAAACATCCAGGGTGCAGAAAGGAACTTTTTTGTTTGTTTGTTTACCATCTCAATGTAATCCGTTACAGATTACTTACATGTCAAAATCAGTAATGCAAATTAAAAGAAATACATGTTTCAAGATGCATGCAGAAAACATATAAGCCTACTTTTAAACGTATTTTAATATAATGTCATAAAGATATTATTATATTGGGATAAAAAAACCCTGTAAAAAACACCTCCACCACCGCCTCTAGGCCAGCATATATGCGTTCTATTGAATCCATCACTTGCCTGCCAATAACGCATAAATGCGTTTTTAGGGGAGAATAAAATAAAATGCAAAGACACAACTTGGCGCAACGTTTCATCGAGCAGCGCGAACGAGGTGACACAAACAAAGCGTTCCGTCGCCTCGGTATCTTCACTCCAGTTGGAAAATCCCAAGTGAGGCGACGTTCGCCTCACGTTTACTAACGCTGACCAGGGCGAACAAGGTGGAGCGAAGTGACCATAGATATTTTATCTTGCGGCGAGAACGCACCTTTAGGGGCTGTGTCCGCCGAGGCGTTTTCCCCCTGAGCATGTGTTTTGAATGGTTTTCAATGGGATATTTTAGACTGTGCTACAATAAGGGGGGATTCGGCCGTTACAACATCTGACATAAGGTCACCTAAACAGTTTCATAATGCCAGATGGCATTGTGAGTTCTTATGGATACAGGTACAAAATATCCACTTAGTTACTTTATATTGTCGCTGTCGGGTAGAAACCTTGTATGTCTAAAACCATTTGTTTTGAAGAAGTGGAGAAAAAAAAAGATCTAGAAAAAGTGCTCCTCGGAGCACAGGTCTCCGCCAGGTCAGGTACGTTATTCTGGCCTCCTGGTGGCGCTATAATAGGCCAATGTGAAAAGGGTGCCATTTATTCTTAGGTCTTTCACGGCAATCAGACAATGCATTCATGATTTGAGGCATTTTGTTCCAAAAATGTGTTTTGCTAAATTAGACCTGCTGGTGGCGCTATAACAGGCCAATGTGAAAAGGGTGGCATTTCTTCCTCGGCCTAGTGGGAATGTGTGTGTGAAATTTCACGGAAATCGCACGCTGCATGCATAGTTTGAGGCATTTTGTTCAAAACGGACCAATCCTGCAAACTTTGGAAGTCAACCATAGGCAATCAGGATGGAATATTGGAAATCGGACAGATCCGTGTTGATCACATTACTATAGAGATACTGTGTACCGATTTGCATGATATTTGGATAAAATCTGTAGGAGTAATGTAAAAAAATGTGTTTTGCACAAATTGGCCTCCTGGTGGCGCTATAACAGGCCCATGTGAAAAAATTGGGGCAGAGGTTCTGAATTGGCATCCAGGGAGTGTGTGTGCACAGTTTCGGAGCGAACGGACCAACGGTGCCGGAGATTAGCTGGTAACACACAGACAGGACACACACACGGACACACGGACGGACGGAAGGACGGACGGAGGGTAAAACATACTCTCTCGCCATGCCTTTCGGCCTGGCGGAGACAATTACCTGTGATCCAATGGATGGTAATTCTGTTAGATTTAAAGATCATTTTGACCCAGCCATTACTGCAGGTAAGAAAGCTTAGTCATACGAGTGTTAAAGGATGACCAATAGTAGTATTCATTCAATAATAACTAGAAATAGTGCTCCTCGGAGCACAAGTCTCCACCAGGTCAGGTAGGTAATTATGGCCTCCTGGTGGCGCTATAATAGGCCAATGTGAAAAGGGTGCCATTTCTTCTTATGCCTTTCACAGCAATCGGACACTGCATTCATGATTTGAGGCATTTTGTTCCAAAAATGTGGTTTGCTAAATTAGACCTGCTGGTGGCGCTATAACAGGCCAATGTGAAAAGGGGGGCATTTCTTCCTCGGCCTAGTGGGAATATGCGTACAAAAGTTCACGGAAATTGCACACTGCGTTCATGATTTGAGGAACTTTGTTCAAAACTGACCTATCCTGCAAACTTTGGAAGCCAATGTTAGGCAAGTAGGATGGAATATGAAATATCGGACACATCCATCTTGATCACACTTTTTATTTTTAGGAGGCCGATTTTTGCAACACTTTTCTTTTTTATATTACTCATAATTTTATTTTCCAAACATCATGCAAATCGGTACACATTATCTCTACAGTCAAGTGATCAAGATGGTTCCGTCCGTCTTTTTCTCAAGGAATTACAATGGGTGCGGACGGGAGGTCGTTTTTTTTGTCATGGATCCACTTAATTCTGTCCTCTCCTTCTTTCAAGCTCCCTGAATCATTCCAAAGTTGCGTTAGAGCGCCCCACGCGGAAAAATAAATAAATAAATCTCTTCACGGAGATTCCCGGTTTTGGCACTCAACGCGACTATTTACAAAACCGGGAATTCCCAGTTTTGGCACCCAATTGTGTTAACATATATTTTTTTATGTTTTTCTTTTGTTTGTTGCTGGTGGTAGTCTGCCAGAGTGCCAGCTCCCACCTGATGTTGTGTGGAAGTTCTGACCGCTCCAGACGGTACTGGATAACTGCTAGCTTACATAACGTCTTAAGACTAGGACGTAGGTCTAAGGTGTACATCAGGTCAGACTCCTTGGCATCAGCAGCTTCCACTGCAATATCTATTTGATTAGGTATGTATCCGTATCCTCCGAAGAGGATGATACGATCTCCCACCATGCAACAGCACATTGCAGACATCCATGAACACGGGCCTATCCCCTTGGGCTCAACCTTCTTCCAGGAGAAGGTCTCTGGGTTGAATTTCCACAAATCATTGAAGGTCTGGTTGTTGTTGACTCCACCAAATATGTACAGATCTCCACTGTAGGCAAAGGCTGAATGAACCCAGCGTCCTTCTGGAAGAGGCTGTGCAGAAGGCATGCTCAGCCAGCAGTTGGTCTCTGTCTCAAACACTCTGATGTTGTTGTAATAGAACCAACCGTTTAACCAACCTTTGCCCCCAAATACAAACATCTTTGTCCCAATGATGGTGGCAGAATGATATGATGAAGCAGTGCCTTTGGTGTCAATTAAAGACCAGACCATTGTGGCGGTGTCCAACTTGAAGAGGTCATTATAGTACTTCGTCCTTATTATAGTACTCCGTCCTCCAAAGATATACATGACCTTCCCCAAGACACAGGCAGAGTGGCCACTCCTCGCTTCAGGAACAGTCCCAGAAACCTGGGGCTTTAACCATCTGTGGGTGTCGACATCAAATGCATAAAGAACATTGCAGTACTCCCCTTGGTTGGTCAACCCACCCCAGACGTACATGGTATCTTCTCTCATCACAGCTGTGTGCCATACGCGCATGGAGGGTACTTCGAGGGGACGTTTTCCTGTTCCGGTTCTTACTGGGGGCAATGTCATCCAGCGTGAGGACCTCGATCCGATCCCTGTTGTTGTACTTCTGGTCATTATCAGACCATCCAAAGCAGTACACCTTGTACCCCACTGTAAAAGCAGTAAGACATTCTCTCTTTGGCGCGCCTTTCAGACGCGCCGACCAGCGAAACATGTGAAACACCAGCAGAATGAAATTACAATTAAACAATTAACAATCAAACACGTCTTCTGTAAAGGATTGGAGTATAATAGTGTCCGCCATCACTTAGATTAGACAGCGGCACAAATGTCACTGAAAGCTTGGCCGATCTGTGAAGACGATGGGGTGGGTTTACCAATCAGGGAAGCTGATGTCTGTTGATCTCCTTAAAGGGCAACTTTGCCGATTTCTCACCCAGATCCTATTCGAAATGACGTTTAGGACACAAGAAACACAATTCAGTTTTTTTGTGTGTTTAATCTTTGTTTTTAGATATTTAAGTTATTGGAAAGTCAATGTTGTCATGTGACACCGGTCTCACTTTCTTTCCAGACTACATGACTGCAGGTGACTACAGGTGTGTAGTTTTAATTAGGGATGTTCAATATTTACATTTTTACCGATATCCTATGTACGGATATTGTCCAACTCCTAATTTCCCATACCGATATCAACCGATACCGATATTTGCGGGCTTTTTCACCAAAGGTCAACTAATTGATTGGAATATGATTAAGGATTACTGTGATTATGGTAAGCTCACATTTCATATCACACACACCATACAGTAAGAAAGGTTTATTTTCATATATATTTTTTTTAACCGATACAGATATTTTCCGATATTACATTTTTATGCTAATATCGCCTAGTTTTAATCAAACCCAACCCTCATAGCACAAAGATCTACCCCCGCGGGTGTCCGAGATGGTATGTAGTTGGTATTTAATGACCGTGGTCATAAAGGCTTAGAACAGGGTCAGGCTATCTCTAATACAGACATTTCTCTGCAATGTTCATTAACCACAACAACATCATGTTGGATTAGCTGACAAAGATGTGAACATGTCTGGGTTATCACAGAGGTGCAACATGGATGGAATGACAAGAAAATATCCTTCACTACGAGGTCCACTATTCTATCATGATGTGCTATATCCATCCCTTTGTACATTACAGCAATTCAAGATGTGTGACAATGTGTCAGTTCTGCTCTGTGGCGTGGTGCACGCAATGAGGAACCTGAGTGGTGGGGAGCCAGATTGAAAGAGAGTCTGGTGGGGAGGACTTGTAGTTTGCCTTTACTGTGAAAGTGGTCACAAACACACACTTGTGCACACAAACGTCAACGCCAACAGGCACGCACGCACGCTCGCGCGCACGCACGTGCGCGCACACACACACACACACACACACACACACACACACACACACACACACACACACACACACACACACACACACACACACACACACACACACGATGGCTAGTATCTTTCAGATACACTGCAGTGTAAGAATATTGCGGCGATAACCTCAACCGTGATTTATCACATAACTGTGGTTATAACTGCAATAATTGTCCCAAACCCATATGTGGCCGAATATGGACATGGACAGAGCAGCGGGTAAATAATAATTTAGAATCTCAATGTTCCTGACCCTAAGATTCCCATTTCTAGCCGATCTGTCAGTGCAAAAAAAAAAAAAAGAATTGCCCTCTGTGATATGGGTCTGTCCCCGCTCCGTTGTGAATCCATTTCCTGCTCCCGAAGTCTGGGGTGACCAATCAAGGCCCAGTATTCAAATATGGGAGACTCTAATTGGTAGTTGTTTGTAGGTCTAACCAATTGCATCCACAGCCATTCTTTTGATCCCGCCCCTTGTGAAAAAAAAGTGCTCATAGAAGCACCAGACTCATATCCACGCAGTGCTATAGTCTGGCCACGCGAGGCTATCCCATTTCCAGATAGGTGTATATCAATGTTAGAGTTTTTCGGGTAGGTCTCTCACAATGGGTTGGGCGGGTGGAGTTTATAAAAGACCTGACCTGCACATGACGACAGCAGTGGTTCTTAACCCATTAAGACCTGGACCGCATCTGTGTCACTTTTTCATTTGAGCTAAAAAGCATTATTTTACACTTTGGCTATTCAAAAATAGCAGATATACAAGCTCATAGTGCGGCACCGAGTGATTTTGAAAAATCTTAAAAATGTGTGCAAATCTTTGAATATATATATTTTTTTACAGCGAACATTTTTAACTCTACTCTTTGCTTCTGGGGGTCCCTGGAACAAAACAAAACATTTTGAGATGGGGGTTGGGGCCAAATACATATCATTTTTAGGGTCCTTGACATGAAAAGGTTTGAGAACCACTGTATATATAGAAACATTATGTTTTTTTCAAAAAACTGTTGAGATTTAGAAGACATTTGTAGAATTGTCATTGTTTCTCTTCAGGTCATCCACAGCAATGATTCTCAAACTTTTTTCTTTTTGAGGACAGCCAGTGTCCTCATTTTGATCTTTTAAAAAAAAAAATCTCTGGGACCCCATTCTGCGCTGTACAATCCTCAGTTTTAATTTAACTCAGAGTGTATGAATGGGCATGTCATAATAGTTGAACATTAGACGGTACACCTAGATCAAACATAGCCTGCCCATGGTGCAGAACTGCCCAGTTCTGTAAAAGCTTCTTCCCCATCCCATTATACTCCTTAATGTATTACTCTTTGTCAGTTTTCACATTTAATAGTATTTCTGAGTTACATGCATGAGCCGGATGCAACATCATTTCATTAGGCTATGCACTTGTCCCGATTGACAATAACGTTAAACTTGAACCTTGATTTTTTTTTTAAAGGTGATTTTGTGCTGTTGGTACTGTAGTCATGGTTAACAGTTCCCATCTGATGTCATGTGGGAGTTCTGACTGCTCCAGATCATACTGAATAACTGCTAGCTTGCATAACGTCTTAAGACTAGGACTTACGTCCAAGAAGTACAGAAGGTAATCAGCTTCTTCTTCAACATCCACTGGAACGGATGTGAATCTGAATCCTCCAAAGAGGAGGACACGATCTCCCACCATGCAACAGCACATACTAGTCATCCATGAACATGGGCCTTTCCCCTTGGGTTCAACCCTCTTCCAGGAGAAGGTCACTGGGTTGAATTTCCACAGATCATTGAAGGTGCGGTCCAGATTACAGTTGTCACCACCAAATATGTACAGCTCTCCATTGTAGGAAAAATATGAATGATTCAAGCGTCCTTCTGGAAGAACCTGTGCAGAAGGCGTGCTCAGCCAGCAGTTGGTCTCTGTGTCAAACACTCTGATGTCGTTGTAGTCGTCCTCCTGGTCCCCTAGGCCCCCAAATACAAACATCTTTGTCCCGATGATGGTGGCAGAGTGACCCCATGAAGCAGGGCCTCTGGTGATAATTAAAGACCAGACCGTTGTGGTCGTGTCCAACTTGAAGATGTCATTATAGGGTCCAGTCTGCTCGTTGTATCCTCCAAAAATATACATGACCTTCGCCAAGACACAGGCTGAGTGGCCACTCCTCGCTTCAGGAACAGTCCCGGAAACCATAGGCTTTAACCATCTGTGGGTGTCAACATCAAATGCATAAAGCACATTACAGTACTCATTTTTGTAAGTGCAGCACCCACCCCAGATGTATATGGTATCTTCTACCAGCACAGCTGTGTGCCGTATTCGGTTGGAGGGTACTTCAAGGGGGCGTTCTCCTCTTCCAGTTATTACTAGGGGCAATGTCCTCCAGCTTGAAGACACTGTGTTGAAGATATGCACCAAAATCTGATCCATATTGTAATGCTCCTTGTATAATCCAAAACAGTACACCTTGTATCCAACTGTACAGTATCCTACTGTAATAGCAGTATGACTTGTAGGAAGTATTCCCCCTTTCAGACGCACCGACCAGCGTAACATGTCAGACACAAAAAGTAATTAAAAGAATTATGAAATTATGAAAGACGTCGTGGTATGTAAAGGACTGGAATATTATGGCACCCTCTGCAACTTATATCAGACAGCGGCACAACTGTCACTTAAAGCTTGGCCAATCTGTGAAGACGATGGGTTGGGGTTGGCCTATCAGGGATGCTGATGTCTGTTCTCAACCATATGTACATTGCCGTGAACGCTGAACGGGAACGTTATTTTCTCCACGACGGGTACGCTGGCATGTCATCTTGACTTACACAAATAGATTGATTAGCGACATTACAATTTGTGCATTGTGTGCATGCTGCGTGCAAATGATTTCTCAATAAAGCATCATCAGTTCATTAGAACACTTTTTCTTCATAATAACGAACAGTCAAAGGGTATTGCACTAAAATGACCACTTCAGACCAACCCTTCATAATGTGGCTCAGCTGACCTGCTGAGGCAATAAATCGAAATACTGTCGGCTGCTACTCACAGGTTATACTGCAAGTGGTGGTGGCCGGCTGGCCGCCGTCCGTGCATCATGTGGTTGGGACACCGGGACAGTTTTGGAAAAGTATATAAGAAGTCTCAGCACCAACAACCTCACAGCCACAACCACCCCCAGGCCCTGAAGTGACTGGATCCCCTGCTTCCCCTATAGCTACGCCAGTGCCTCATGAAAATACTGTATATGAATCATAATTTCATTCACCTGTGTGATTCCCATAGCTAATGTTCCTCCACTCGCACCTGAATGTCCTTAGGGAGACAATCTTGCGCTGCTACGTTCTCTATCCAACACAAGATGACGGTGCATTACTGGTTTTAAACTCAAACAGTACATTCAAATATCTATCTGAAAATCAATTCAGTACTGTACGTAAAGACACAAACAGCTGCGCTGCTCTGAGCTGTGTGTGTAGAGCGCTTCATCCCGAGGGTGATTGGTTGAGGCAAAACAAGCCTCCGTTTCTGAGCTAAGCTTAGCAAAAAGTTAGTAGTAAAGCCATTTTGTGACGTCTTTAAGTGGTTAAGTATTTTAACAGCAAGTACTCTACTGGCCAATCACAGCGCGTCTTTTCCAGGACTTGTCAGAATCTAGTTGTCCCGCCCCCACCTGCCTCTCATTGGCCTACTGAACGCCCCCTTCTGTGACATACGCGGACATTTCCAGCTGCCCCCCAGAAGCGGAAGTGCGTCCGCCATGCACACGCTTTAGAGCCAGAGGAGGCATCTACCTTTATACATGTCTATGGGTGCACACGCCACAATTGTAAATGAGAATGGAGTAATTGTGTTACAAATGGCTCGGTTTCTAACAAAATTAGGAAGCTCACACAAACATAGAAAATGTAAAGGAGTAGTTCAACCCAAAAACGACTTATTTTCTAATAATTACACACTCCATGAAGCCTTGAATATGGAGATGTATTTATTTTTTGTCGCTAACCCCTAAGCCAATAATTTGATGACCGGGTGGTTGCTCAGTAGGAGTAGTAGTAGGAAAATTCATAAAAATCCTTTGAAAATAGCAGATCTACAAGATCACAATGCGTCCCATTGCGACACACTGTGAGCTGTGAGCTTTCAAATGGCCGAAATGTATATAGGGTGGTTAATGTATGTTTCAAAATCTAAATCTACAAAATAACTAAAGTTTTCAAATAAATGTAGTGGTATAAAAGTAAATTATTTGCCTCTGAAATGTAGTGGAGTAGAAGTAAAAATATAGAAAATTGGAAATACTCAAGAAAAGTAAAAAACTACGTCAAAATTGTACTTAAGTACAGTACTTGAGTGTATGTACTTAGTTACTTTTTAGCACTGGTTTTGAGTAGCCAATTATTTGTATAACTTTGTATAATTTGCCACTGCTATACCCTACTGGACACAGCGCCTCCGTCCAACTCCTCTCATGGTGTAGAGGGAAACATTAGTGGACCAAGTACAGACCTCTGAAGCTCTTCAGTCAAAATGCATTTGATTTATTTACTTATTTGCCCTTTTTTTTTTGGTCATTGCAGGTAGACATCTCTGTAAAGGGAAAGCGGGACGGAATGAAGCAATCATCAAGTGTAAAGTACATGTCTGCAAACATGGCACTGAACTTCTAAAAAAGTAATTTATTCAGCAGACAGGGAGCCGAAACAAGATTGATGTTCATATTTCATCCATCAATGGTTTTCATAATTCAGCATGGTACACTGGCGAGCCGGCGCTATAGTCAGAGCTTGTCAAGCTGTAGCGAGCCGATTTCGGAATAGCCGGCTTACTGATAATCAAAATCTTACCGTCAGAGTGACACAATATGGTAGCGACTGGGAGGGCGGCAAGTGGTGTGAAGTAACTAAGTACATTTACTCAAGTACTGTACTTAAGTAGACTTTTGAGAAATTTTGACTTTACTGGAGTATTTCCCATTTTCAGTACTTTTACTTCATTACTCCACTACTGTACATCTCTGAAGCAAATATTGTACTTTTACTCCGATCTACAAACTTTTACTCCGATCTACAAGCTCACAACGCGTCGCCTCGCGACGCGTTGTGAGCTTGTAGATCTGCTATTTTCAAACATTTTAGTACTTTTACTTTTGGTACTTTAAGTACATTTTTATACCAATACTTTTGTACTTTTACAAGTCAATTTTGAATTCTGGACTTTTACTTGTAACAGGGTATTTCTATATAGCAGTATTGGTACTTTTACTTAGGCTAAGTAAAGAATTTGAATACTTTTTCCACCACTGCTGCAGCCTGTGACTCTAACCCCGTCAGTCGTTGACTCTACCATCAGTGAGGTCTCTTCTCTGAAACAATGGCCTTCAGAGAGCACTCACATGGATTAAAGCAAAATAAAATATCACAACTGAAAATATTTCTATGACCAAGTCCTAAAGTGCGATTTGTGAAACAGTGTTAAAGGAGCCTCCACCCACACTAGCGCTGTTCCCTAAACAATTAACACGTAAAATGTAAAATGATGATGTTTTAGTAATATTGTTCCTACTTTTCTACATACTGCCAGTGAAGAAATCACAGATTGAGGCTCTAATTTACTTTTATATGAACTTTAAGGTTTTGTAGAAGTAATTCTGAACATATTGCTAGTTTGACCACTCCAAATGCTCTATAATCTTAGAATAGAAAACAGAAAATAGCCAATCTACAAGCTCTCAACGCGATCGGCTATTTTAGCTGCACAACATGCTTCATAGAAGACATGCTGACTTCTATAGAATCCAAATGACTGAGATCAGTCGTGGAGACTGAGAACTTTAATCTATGACTCACAAGGCAGAATTCCACTCCACTACTAACTGATAGCTACTGCAGATCAACGTTATTATAGATTTTAATTTTTCATTAAAAAAAAAAAAAAAATCACTTTTTGTTTACAAATTCAGTTTAATTTTGATTCATTTTTTAAAGTGGGTTTGTAACTTTATTTTGTATTTTTGAAAACAAAATGGATTATGCTCCTCAGTTTACATGAGCTGAGATTGTGTTATTGGCATATTCGACGGGCGTGCTCTCAACGCCTCTGCGGTAAATAAATATATACGCATTAATAATCAAAATGCAAAGCAAGCTCATGACCGTTGGTTAATATTTAATGAGAAATATTGTGCGGTTTGGCGTTGAGGATGATGGAATTACTGATGGAATTGTTTTCTCTCACCTAATTTCGTAAATGGCAAAGAAAGCAGGCCAAGTGTGTTAGCAGGCCCCATAAGCAGCCAACATAAAGATTATTTTCGGTGTTTATTTAGCCCTGAAAGTGTACAAATGAAATGGAATTTCAATTGACTGTAACTCTGAGAGTGGAACTGGGTGGTGTAAGTTCGCTAGGCTCTATTCACAGCAGCCATATTATGAAGACATTCACAGGTGTTACCAATGATACTAATGAAGGCTCTGTTCCATTCTGGTCAAACAGAGTCAGGGTGCTAATATTGTGCATGTTGGCTGGGTCTACAGTTGGGGTCCAGGGACCCTCATGGGCTTCCAAATAGCCCCTTACAGATGTGTAACTCTGAGAGTGTACACATGGAACCAAATGGACCGGTATGGGTCCATTTGATTCCATGTGTACACTCCCAGAGTTATGGGGGTCGTGGAAACCACTGTGCTACACTAAATGGAACAGAGCCTTCATTAGTATCATTGGTAACACCTGTGAATGTCTTCATAATATGGCTGCTGTGAATAGAGCCTCATCCGCTGCCCCTGTTGCCTCATGGATAAGAAGTTGAAGAAGAACATAACATGTTTAAATATGGCGATAAGAGGCTTCTGCCCGACAGCAACGACAGCGTTTTATTATTTTATTTACTTTTTTGGGACCACTGTGCGAATAATTATTTCTCAAATGTGGAATTCTGCCTAAATGCCTGTTAGAGTTTGACAGAAGCCTGCTAAACTATTTCCTGTATTAAAACTGCAGTGCAGCGGTGTGGTCAACATGGGGTCTGGGTCCCCCCAGGGGACCTTGACAGGGTTCCAGGGGGTCCCCAGTTAATTGACTGATAGTTAATCTTCACCATTATTACATGTACTGTAAGTAAATTCACAACTTTTCATCAATTAAAAACAATTCCAACTTTTTCACATTTCAAAAAAGTTTAAGAGGTAGTGAAAATAACAGATCTACATTTGCGCAGCATTGTGCACTATTTTCACTAGTTTGGGTCCCCTGCAAAATGTCTAATTTCTCTTTGGGTCTAAAAAGGTTGGGAACCACCATAGATGGATGGATGGATGGATGGAAAGAAAATAGCAGACCTACAAGCTCACAACACGCCACAATCCGACACGTTGTAGATCAGCTATTTTTGCAGTATAAAAAAAAAATATTTACGTGTTTAATTCGATTATCTATATAGTCAACTCAAGTCATTAAAAGTTAATAAAAACGTGCATCTCGATTATTCGATCAATCGGAAAAGTAATCGGTAGAATAAAGAAGATAGATGTAGCTCTGGAAACATGGTGTGTTTGTGGCCCAAAACCTTTCTAGATCTAATTATTTTCTTACGTTTTTTTTTGCACTCTCTACTGGTGGGACATTGAACTGTTGTCTTTCGCTGGTGCACATTCCCTGGACCAGATGTATTTTACTTTTTTGTATTCACAGAGTAGGCGAGTGGAATGTTAACATTTTTGATTGACTGCACGCACACGTCATTATCGCTTCATAATTAAAGTGTAATGCGGTGTGCTCTCCCTTTGCCTTTTAAACCATAGTTAATTTATGTATGGTTAGCACACATTGTGTCAAAAAGCCATTCTATCAGCCCTGCGTATTACGCCCACACATTACCTAGCCATAATTAAACGGCATATCTTAATAGCTGCAGTTTCCACTGTCTTCTCGGTGTGTGTGTGTGTGTGTGTGTGTGTGTGTGTGTGTGTGTGTGTGGGGGGGGGGGGGGGGGGTTAGCCATTGTTTTCTTGTCTTACAGCAGTTGGAAGGTGTGCTCATTTCTAGTGGTGGACAAAGTACTCAACTGTAGAGTCAAAGTATAAAATACTCCTGGCCAAATAGGGTAAGGTAAGTTGCTCTGCCAAATTTGTACTTGAGTTAATGTACTGGAGTAGCCTATACTGGCTTTTAAAATAACTAACCCCAAGTATTCAAAAGTACGAAGTACAAATTACATTTTCTTTCTATAGCACCCATTCTTGGGACAAAAACTATTCATTATTATTATTTTTTTAACATTCTTCAATTATGCCGGGAAAATATATTTAAGTGTTGACTATTAAACCATGTAACCTCCCAGAGTTTATTTTTTATTTTTTATGTCACCTCCATAAGATGGCATATCTGACAGAGTTGACATCTGACGGAGTCTGACGGAGTTGACAACAATCTTGGACACAACTTTAAAGGGCAAAAACGTTTACAAAAAAAAAACCCACATTTTTAAACAAAGATGATATTAATAGTACATTCTTAGGTCTATGTTATCAATACACATGGTTACCGTAATTTTCGCACTATAAGCCGCACCTGAATATAAGCCGCAGCAGCTAAATTGAATGATTTGTACATATATAAGCCGCACTGGACTATAAGCCGCGGGTGTAAAATCCCTAGATTTAGGAGGTCCCCTAGTGGCCGTTAGCTATAAAAATCCATAGATAAGCCGCACCGTTATATAAGCCGCAGGGTCGAAAAATGGGAAAAAAGTCGCGGCTTATAGTCCGAAATTTACGGTAGTTTTTTTTATGCTTTTACATGTTTGAAGTTGTGAGACAAGGGTGTTGTCTGGCAGAGTGCAAGTTTAGATGTAAAAATAAGAAAAGGAAACCAAACCAAAACATTGTATTAATCATGTAATTCATATATATATAAATCCTTTTAAGAATATATTTTCACACAACTTTTGTTCAACTTACTGTGTTAATAAATAATAATTGGTTTTGGTAGGACATGATTTGTCCCAGTTCTCAAGAATGGGTGATAGACAAGTGGACATTTTCAAAAATAAAATAAGACAAGATAAAGTACTCCTCGGAGCATAGGTCTCCGCCAGGTCAGGTACGTTATTGTGGCCTCCTGGTGGCGCTATAATAGGCCAATGTGAAAAGGGTGCTATTTATTCTTAGGCCTTTCACTGCAATCGGACACTACATTCATGATTTGAGGCATGTTGTTCCAAACATGTGTTTTGCTAAATTAGACCTGCTGGTGGCGCTATAACAGGCCAATGTGAAAAGGGTGGCATTTCTTCCTTGGGCTAGTGGGAATGTGTGTGTGAAATTTCACGGAAAGCGCACGCTGCGTTCATGATTTGAGGCATTCTGTTCAAAACGGACCAATCCTGCAAACTTTGGAAGCCAACCTTAGCCAATGAGGATGGAGTATGGAAAATCGTACAGATCCGTGTTGATCACATGACTATACTGTGTACCGATTTGCATGACGTTTGGATAAAATCTGTAGGAGTAATATAAAAAAATGGGTTTTGCACAAATCGGCCTCCTGGTGGCACTATAACAGGCCCATGTGAAAGATTTGGGCCAGAGGCTCTGAATTGGCATCCAGGGAGTGTGTGTGCACAGTTTGGCTGCATGCGATTAAGCCAACAGTGCCAGAGATTAGATGTTCACAGACGGACGGACGGACGGACGGACGGACGGACACACACACACACACACACACACACACACACACACACACACACACACATTGGACATACATACATACATACGGACGGACACACGGACAAAGTCAGATATAGGAGTGGTTGGCACCACTCAAAAATGCACATGTACAAGCTTATAGATCTTCTATGTTCACTCTAGATTCACTATATTTCCTTTAACTATGCTGCACTTTAATTTCACAATGGATGTCAATGAGGCTCTGATGGTGCTGAAACCTGACCCAAATTTGGAGTCATGCGTACATCACATGTACACACTGACGTCATAGGGGAAGACAAGTATAATAACACATTTCAACAAAGGCAATTCAAATCGAAGGGTTTGAGGAGATATCTCTGTCTGCATGAGGCCATGCAGTGTGAAATAGACGCCTCTAGTCCTTCCTGCAAACAACACATACTGGCCAAGATCACTGAAGAAGAGGAAGAATACCCGGAGCTGCAGCAGCATGTCCCCATGGGGGAGGTGTTTTCTCCTCCCATGGGGGAGGTGTTTGCTGCCGACCCCGCCTCCGACCCCGACCCCGCCTCCAGCTCCCCTGAGGTTCCCTCCTACAGGTGTAGGAAGTGCAGCAGAACTCTGTTCCGTCACTCCAGTGTCCGCGGTCATCCCGTGGGGGGTGGTGGAGCCTCGGCCTTCAGCCACAAGAAGAAGGCCAGTAGCCTCGGTGACGTGCGATGCACGTCGTACTTCATCGAGCCGGTCCGCTGGATGGAGCGTGCACTGCTGGGGGTGACGGCCGGCCAGCTGCTGTGTCCAAAGTGTAGCTCCAAGCTGGGCTCGTTCAGCTGGTGCGGAGACCAGTGCTCCTGCGGCCGATGGGTCACTCCGGCCTTCCAGCTCCACCGGAACAGAGTCGACCAGATGAGTCAACGCAGCATCCGTGGTGGAGGACAAAGTACTCAACCAGCTCAGTAATTGAGTACTATAGGGTATTCCTGGCACTACAGGTGCTCCTGGTCAAATGTGACTCAACTAACAAGTAAACGTTGCTCTGATTTGAGTTAAGGTACCTGAGTCCTTCCTTTCAAAAAAATACTTAAAGGTGGGGTATGTGATTCTCTTTCGTTTTCCCATTAAGACCTACAAATCCCGGATTTAAAGTAAATCAGTAGTTCTCACACTGTCAAGATTTTTCAAAATCATTTAACAAATAGCAGATGTACAAGCTCACAGCGTGGCACAAAGTGACGTGCTGTGAGCTTGTAGATCTGCTATTTTTTAATAAGTGTTAAATTGCTCTATATTCTGATAGCACTCATTGCTATAGAGTGTTTGTTCAGTTACGGGATGCCTCTCCAGCTCGTTATTAAACTGAAAATGCATTTTCAGATCGGGATACCAATTTTATCCAATCAGGATATAGAGAACTCAGACAGGATACAGATTAACACGTGAAATTGGAAGTGATGACTCACAGAAATGAGCAGACAACATTGGAACTGGAACACTATGAAAAATAAAGCTGATAAATGGGTACAGAGGGTAATGTGTGATTTTCTCACTTACATTATATGTCAATGTGCCAAAAGGCACTCCTCTGACTCACACTGTTACATGTTCCTCTATGTAGCAGTGCTTTGATTAGTGAAAGGGTCCAAATGCTAAGTGCAGGCGTTAATTGGCGCTAGTATGTTCTAGAGAGCACTCTGGCACCAAAATGGATCATTTTGTCACTGCTGGGCAGAAACCTTGCATCTCCAAACATTTTCATCTTTTTTTTTGTTTTAAGGATTAACGCCCTCTTCTACAGTATACTTTGTAACATGACCGTTCCACACAAAAGTATGGGGAATAGCAGATATCTGATCAGTTTGTAGATCTGTTTTTACTATTACATACAACAAACAATCTTTTTGAAATACCATATACCATAACGTAAGCCTAACTGCCAACTTAAAGAGCTGGTGCCATGTTTTTGCACTTTTTCTGTTTTTCATGTGTCTATGAGGTTGATAGAACTTCATTAACGCCCCCGTTGGTGGTTTTATGGTGTTTTATGTCTTCTCTGACTATTTGGAGTTTCTTCCTGGAGGCTGAAACCTTGAGGGTCAAACGTGCCAATAGAAAAATAGCGCTTTAGTGACATAATAAAAACATACCCTCCCCCTCATTATCATAACACAACAGGTGTGGGCATGAGGATGAGGAGGGACTAGGACAGGTGGGTGCTGTTAAGGTTGTGGAGGAGGTGAGAACCAGGTATACTTAATGAACTGGAGGCGTGTCCACATAAAAACATAATTTTAACAATTTCTGTACACTTTTTTGAAAAAAATCTTCCTCCTAGTATAACCATAATACCTGATGATTATGTTTTTATGGGGGGGGGGGGGGGGGATCACGGCACCCCGTCTTTAAATGCCTACTATTAAGTCTAATACCTAACCTAGAGAATATCTAAAGCCTATCTAAGATTTAAAATATATCGATGTTCACATGTTTGAGACATTTTTAACCGTTTTAGTTCTTTAGTTCTAGTGACTGGGAGGCTATTCCATCGTAGGCTTCCCTTGATGGAGAGGACATTCTGTCCAAAGGTGGTCTTCCTACGATGGACCTCACAGTCCCCTCTGGTGTCTGACCTAGTGCCACGACCAGTGTCTCCCTTCCTGTGGATAAAATCACTCACTGAAGGAGCCAGTACTGTACACCATTGGTTCTGAAAGTGGGGTCCGGGAACCCCCAGGGGTCCTTGAGGGGGTTCCAGGGGGTCCCCAGCTAAATGATGGATAGCTAGGAACCAAATGGACCCTTATGGGTCCATTTGGGGTCGTGTGGTCGTGTCCAACTCAGAGATGCTCGTAGGCCTGCGTCCTGCGTCGCTGACGCACCATATTGCGAAAGGACGCATTCATGACAACTCTAGTGCGTCCATGGGACGCAGCTCCGATTAGCTCCGATAATATATAATATTTGTCAGCTGTGATCTACATGGACTCTCTCGGTTAGGCACCGTTGGTGGAGAAGTATAACTCTCCGGTTAGACACCGTTGTACTGGAGAAGTATAACTCGGTTAAACGGCGTTGTGTGGCAGAAGCAGCAGCACAGCCCCTCGCTGTTAGTCTACGCTACACACACAGAGAGAGAGAGAGAGAGAGACGGCATGAGGACCTGCTCTTAAACGTGTTAAAACGTCTTGGATAGACCACTGTCTGGAATAATAACTGATCATCATACATACAGGTCTACTACTAATCTTTGTTGCTGTTGTCATCTTAAATTGACCAGCCAAAGTAAAATCCCCGATTTTAGAGTGTTCTCCCACTTGCTTGGAGATCAGAGTGAGTGGTGGATTAACGCATGTTGCCAATCAGCTGTGTAACATTAGCAGGTTAACGATGGCTCGTTGATCCTATGCATTTGACCCTGATTTGACCACAAAGGCAAACAAAAGCACTAATGGCAGCTGTAAGTAACCGGTTGTCTATCGTCTGTGTCTTGTGTATGTTTAATAGGCAACTGGATGTTTTCTGTAGCTTAGAGATATCATAACAATTAATTCCCTGAAGAGGGTAGACCCTCTCCCTCATGCTAAACTTAAAGTGACTTATAAGGTTCCACTTCTCCTCAAAAAGACAACTTTATTTTCCTTTCTCAATGACAAGCCTAATAGTATTATTGCATGTTGACTATGTGCAATAACTGCAAGCCAATGTTCATAGGCATTGTCAGTATTTGTCTTCATTATTTCTTGAATTCCTATTTCTTTATTTGCCAATACTTCCACTGTAAGCCAGTGTTTTCAGTCTACACAATAAATAGTAAAAATAAATTCTACATTCATAAATAATACAAAATAAAATAATAATAATGATTAAAAGGTTCTATGATTAAATGTATTCTATTGGTCAAAGGTATGTTAAATCCACCTGTTGCCCACTACTAGTATTTCTTACCATAAGGTGTGCTAATACTACAGAATCATATACATTTGAAAAAATATATTTATGATTTTTTAATATATGTATATATATCGGTATCGGTCTTGAAAAGCAGGAACGGGTCGCACTGATCTAGATCTGCTATTTTCACAATATGTATCTGTGGAACTGAATCAAACTAAATTAAGTGCCTCAACTCCTAATTCCTCAGGGTGGGGGGTCCCCAGTTAAAATATGATTATTTTGGGGGGTCGCTGCCTGAAAAGGTTGAGATCCACTGCATCAGGATATAATGTACACAGTCACACACGCATAGAAGATATGGAGATTGGAGATCAAAGAAAACGATAGGGGGGGGACGTGTAATTGGGGACCCATAAAATGTCCCTGGGACCCATCTAAAAGACCACCCTTGCATCCCAGGACCCATTACATTGAAAACCTAGCAACATCACTGCCAACTTGAAGGGTCCATTTCAAATTAACATTAATGTTACAATAATATTGTAAAATGTGAATTTATATTATAAATGGGGGTCCCAGAGATATAAATGCCATTAAATGGGCGTCCGTAGCCTAACGCATGTCAAACTGGGGGTCCTTGAAATTAAAATGGTTGAGAATCACTGCTAGAGCTGTAAAAATCTTCTCTTACTGGGGGGGTCCCTGGCCTATCTTTTCAAATGGGGGTCCGTGGGCTAATAAGTGTCAAGTTGGGGGTCCTTGACATGAAAACGTTTGAGAACCACTGCTGTACACAATCCTAGACAAGGCAGAGCCTTAAGATTATCCAAGCTTATAAAGTGGTACTTTTCTAAAATGCTACAAGGATGGTATGAGTTTGATTTCTTCTTACAAAGAACAGAAGCACTATACTGTATGCCCTTGTCCATATCGGGGCTGGGACAATAACTGCTTTGGGCAAAGTACTCAACCCCTGTACTTGAGTCAAAGTATAGATACTCCTGCTCAAATATTGCTCAACTAAAAGTGAAAGTTGTGTAGTCCAATGTTCAAGTACTCGAGTACTTCTTTTTAAAATACTTAACAATTTAAAACCTATATACTTTGCTGTACATCAAACTGCAAAGATAGCAGATCTAAAAGCTCACGATAGTTTTGAGTTTGGATTATGTTTGGGGATTACGCATGTGTTGGGGATACAAACAAAGTTTTATCTATGCCCAATATATGTGGTGTGTAATAAAATATTTGATTTATATTATTACAGCTTCAGTCTTTAATATTACTTAAAGGGATAGTCACCCCCAAAAATACTTTTTTCTATCGATTAGTCACCCCATGGAGGATATTTTTTTGTTTTTGTCGTATTCCTAAAACAATAATTTGATGACCGTTAGCGGTTCCGGTAGGAGACACAAAGAGTCTCCTTTGTATCTCCCACCGGAACCGCTGCCTCCCGGTTCGCTGGTCATCAAATTATTGGCTTAGGAATGCGACAAAAAACAAAAAATATCCATGAATTCAAGTCTCCATGGGGTGACTGATCGATGGAAGAAAATATGTTTTTGGGGTGAACTATCCATTTAAGGCATCCGACATCGGCTTCCCTGACTGGCCAAGCTTAGAGTGACATTTATGCCGGCGTATAATATAAGTGTTAGCGGGCAATATAATATTCAATTCCTTTAAAGAACGGAATCAGATTTATAAAGTTTCTGCTGTTGTCTGACATGTTGCGCTGGTCGGCCCGCCTGAGAGGAGCACCCAAGATCACGAATCCTGCTGTTACAGTGCGGTCCAAGGTGTACTGCTTTGAATGGTCTGATAATGACTGCAAGTACAACATGGATCAGATCAAGGTGCATATCTTCAACACAGTGTCTTCACGCTGGATGACATTGCCCCTAGTACAAGCTGGAGGAGGAGAACTCTCCCTTGAAGTACCATGTATCCGCAGATTGCAAACAGCTGTGCTGGTAAAAGATACCATATACATCTGGGCTGGGTGGATGACTAAAAAGGAGCACTGCAATGTGCTTTATGCATTTGATGTCGACACCCACAGATGGTCAAAGCCTAAGGTTTCCGGGACTGTTCCTGATGCGAGGCGTGGCCACTCAACCTGTGTCTTGGGGAAGGTCATGTATATTGTTGGAGGATTGAATCGTCATACTGGACGCTATGACATCTACAAGTTGGACACGACCACAACGGTCTGGTCTTTAATTATAACCAGAGGCACTCAACCACCTGATTCATGGGGTCACTCTGCCACCATCATCGGGACAAAGATGTTTGTATTTGGGGGCTGTGGGGACCAGAATGAGGACTACTACAAAAACATCAGACTGTTTGACACAGAGACCAACTGCTGGCTGAGCACGCCTTCTACACAGCTTCTTCCAGAAGGACGCTGGAGTCATTCAACCTTTGCCTACAATGGAGAGCTGTACATATTTGGTGGCAGAAACTACCAACTGGACCGAACCTTCAATGATCTGTGGAAATTCAACCCAGGGACCTTCTCCTGGAAGAAGGTTGAACCCAAGGGGAAAGGCCCATGTTCATGGATGACTAGTATGTGCTGTGCCATGGTGGGAGATCGTGTCCTCCTCTTTGGATGATTCAGATTCACATCCGTTCCAGTGGATGTTGAAGATGAAGCTGATGGCAAGATGTCTGACCTTCTGTACTTCTTGGACTTAAGTCCTAGCCTGAAGGCGTTATGCAAGCTAGCAGTTATTCAGTATGATCTGGAGCAGTCAGAACTCACACACAACATCAGGTGGGAACTGGCAGCCATGACGCAACAGAAACAAACAAAATAAACTAGTACATTGCAGAATAAAACAGTTGCAAATAAAAATGTTGCATCCGGCACATGAATGTAATTAAACAATATTATAAAAATCTATAAAAACTGCAGAAGAGTAATAAAGTAGTACAATGGCTTGGGGAAGAAGCTTTTAGAGATCTTGTCAGTTCTGCATCTGGTGTTTGATGTAGTTGAACCAGGTAGCAAGCATTGACAATACCACTGACCGATGGTTGACTAATGGTTGATCTTTGGAACATATAACCGGACAGTGAGCTTGTAGATCTGCATTTTTTGCTTAATGTTCAACTGGTATGACACGCCTAGATGTAACTCAACCTTGTAACACTATTCCTTCACGAGGCCTATGTGTGTGTTAAAAAAATATTCTTTTGTTTGTAGGCATACATACAAGAGGTGCGGGCGCCCTATGGGCGCCCGGCCCGCTAGCCGTGCACAGGGCTCTAGCGAGGGCTCGCTTATTTTGGGGTACCAAAATCGTGGGATAAAAAAATCTTTTTTTTTAATTATTGAAAAAAATACATGTGGGACCCCCTGGGGGTCTTACGACCCCCGCGAAACATCGCGGACCCCTTCGGCTGTTTTTTTTTTCATGAAGGTGGTTGCTTGTTTCTGGCGCACATCTGGCAACACTGACCTGTCTGCTTGTCTGTGCCCAACGTGGCAACCCAGTCTGCCGAGCGGCTGCGTTGAGACACTGGCGCGTTTTAATGTTTTGCGTGGGATGTGCATGACATATTAGCGTGAGTGTTGTGTGATAGAGAGACATGAGCAAAGTGAAAGCAACGGCGGGGGTTGAAGCGAAGTGGTCGCGTCGCGTGTGTTGTTGTTGTGGGGAGATTTCAATAGCGACTGCTAGGTGCTGCTTTCGGTTTCGCTTGCCGGTGGTCGGTGGCGGTGCTCACGCTAAAGGGAAGAAAATGGTGTACCTGAAATCAGAGTTATGTTGTAAAAACGTTTCAAAATATTTTATTTTGGACGTGACGTTTCAAGATGGCTGCGTAGCGGCGTTGCTCCTCACAACCATGCACAGCATTAATGTATGAACTTTAAGATATACTACAAATTTGTCGACCAAAACCTCTGGACATGTCAAAAAAGTATCTGGCTAACAAGGAGTGTGATATATTTCTAAGATCTCGTAAGGGCAGGGCTGATAACAAGCAAGCCTCCGCACCGCAAACAAACTCACCACAAGACGCCAGCATGGCCGGCGTGGCTGAAGTTTTAAAGGAGATAAAATCACTCCGAACAGACTTTGGACAAAGGTTTGACAAAATAGAGTCTCGCTTGAGTACTATGGCGAGCTCGCTGGCCGTAGTAGAGGATAAAGTGACAAACATACAGCGAGAGGTCTCTTCCAATACAACGCGTATTGTGGAAGCGGAGGATCGCATACTGAAGACCGAAGAAACAATGGATCAAACAGAAACCGCACTTGAGGCGGCCATCAAACGGATCGCTCACCTCGAGTCCGGTGCAGTGGCCCAGGAGAATCGAGATAGGAGAAATAATATACGCTTGCTCAATCTACCTGTTGGAGCTGAGGGTCAAGCGACGCTCCTTGAATTCATCAACACCATGCTGCCACGGTGGATGGGTCTGGACCCTGAGGAGTCATTTGCCTTGGAACGGGTCCATCGCACGATGGCATCGGGGAAGCCCAACCAGAACAGAGCAGTCCTCATCCGCTTCTTACGGTTCCAAGAGAAGGAGTTGGTCTACCGTAAGGGAAAACAGATGGAAATCAAACACGACGGGATCAAACTATCCTTTGCGCAGGATCTCTCAGCGGAGACGGTTCGGATCCGACGGGGGTTTAATCCAATTACACAGCTGTTTGTCGACATCAAAGCCTTCCGCGGATTCCATCACCATCCGTGCAAGTTGAGAGTACTGCATGAAGGTAAAATTCATCTCTTCTCGACACCGCAGGACGCTGAGAAGTTTTACAACATCATCACAGCTAATCCAGTATCCACGGAGGAACGGGATCACATGGAGGAGAACTAAAGAGGGATGCGGTTTTGTTTTGTTTTGGTACTCTTTCTCTTCTTGCCTCTTTTCTTTTTCTCTCTTTCTTGTCTCCCTCTCCCCTCGCTCTCTCTCTCTTTGCTTCTCTCCCCCACGCTGCTCAGGAATGTCAACAAAACTTTGGAGAAAACAGCTGATACCTGGTCACATGACCAACAGCTGTTTGGGTGCGTGTGACTAACAGCTGTCCAGAGCTGTATGGGAGCCCAAAAGGACCAAACTACTACAAAGTAAGACTGTGTGGGTTAAGCTAATAGAGTTGAATGAACTTATATAGTAACCCATATTTAACGTTGTTTCTCTGTTCTATATATATATATATTTATTTTATTTTATTTTTTACTCTCTCTTATTTTAATTTTATATATATATATATAACAGCATTTTATTTATTTTTATTTGTTATTTTCCAATAGTTTATATTTTATATATAGGCCCATTTCTTCTCTTTTTTCTTTTTCTTTTCTTTTTAACCCCCTGAACAGTCTTTCCTTGTTTATCAGTATTAATTACTAGTATGTCTTGGTGGCAGAGGGGGGGAGGAGGGGGGGGAAGGGAAGCGGGGAAGGGGGACAATTTGACTAGTGTGAAAAACAAGATAGCATATAGTTAAAATAACCTATTTGATTTGTTTGTGAGGTCGAGAAGTCCAGGGGATACTGGTTTAAATATGGTCGATCACTACTGGTTCATATTGGACAATGGTAATATCATTTAAGATGCACGGTAGTGCGTGCAATTCGTTAGGTAGGTTAGAGGATTTATAGCTTACAGAAATAATATGATTTTTGGAGTCCTGCTGCTTGCCCTATTTTTTTGGACAAGCCTAGGAATGGTTAGGAGTGTCTTTTTCTTTTTTTTGTCATGGGGTGTGGGGTCGTGTTTTGGCGTCTGTGTGGGACCAAGGGTGGTGGGCGGGAGTGTACGTGCACGCGTGTATTTATACGTGTGTCTCTCTCGGGTCGCTTTTTGTCCCTTGTCATTGTGTTGTCACTGTGTTGTGTGTGTATGTCCTAGTCATGTATTTTATTTTCATTCTCTTTCCCACGTGCCTTCCCTCCAAGTTACCCTCAAAAAGGAACTACTGTATGGTACTACTTTTGTGGTAATATATACATTATGATATTAAGTTTAAACTTCAAGTTTGATTATGGCTAATGCAATAAAAAATGTAGGAACATGCTTAAGATTTGTCTCCTGGAATGTTAAAGGGATAAATGGTCCAGTTAAGAGGGGCAGAATATTTTCACACTTGAAACACCTTAAAACTGAAATTGCTTTTTTACAAGAGACTCACCTTATTAATAAGGACCATCACAGGTTAAAGGCGTCATGGGTTGGCCAATCCTTTCACTCTAATTTCAGCAGTAGAGCAAGGGGTACAGCAATTTTAATACATAAAAAAGTACAATTTTACCCCACTACTGTTATAGCGGACCCTAATGGCCGGTTTGTAATTGTATCAGGCTCTCTTAATAATATGGCCGTTGTCCTTGTAAACCTATATGCTCCTAATTGGGATGACGAAGCATTTATTGGAAGAGTAATATCACTCTTGCCAGATTTAAACTCTCACCGCCTAATTTTGGGGGCAGATCTTAATTGCGCAATATCTCCATTGTTGGATAAATCGCACCCAAAACGGGGAATTCCCTCTAAAATGGCTAAAGCAATTTCATCCTTCATGAGTCAAATAGGAAGCACAGACCCATGGCGCCATCTCCACCCAAATGAAAAACAGTTTAGTTTTTACTCTAATGTCCATAAATCTTTTTCAAGAATTGATTATTTTTACATTGATGATCATTTTCTTTCTGCAATTAATAATATTGAATACTCTGCTATAGTGATATCTGATCATGCTCCATTGCTACTTGACCTCTCACTAACACTTCCCCTGAAATCACGACCTCCCTGGAGGTTGAATTGTGCACTGTTAAGTGATGATGGATTCTGTGATACTATTTCTAAAGCAATTGATGAGTTTCTTAACTTTAATGACTCTGAACATATATCCCCGTCTTTACTATGGCAGACATTAAAGGTGGTTCTTCGCGGGGAGATAATATCATATGCTGCCAGGCAAAATAAATTGAAAAGGGCAAAACAGGAACAACTTTTGGAAAGCATACAAAAGCTGGACAGCATACTGTCAATGTCAAGGTCCCCTGAACTAGAGAAAGAAAGGCAAAATCTCCAGATGAATTATAATTTACTCTCAACTACTGAGACTGAAAAATTACTGTTAAAACAGCGTGGGCTTTTTTATGAGCACGGTGAGAAGGCAGGACGTATTCTGGCACATCAAATTAAGAATCAAGCATCCTCTCAGGAAATTAAACAAATAAGGACCCCGTCGGGTAAACCCGGCAATTATTAATGACTCTTTTAAAACATATTATTCAGAGCTATATACTTCGCAATCCCCAGCTGACAACTCTGACATGATAAGGTTCCTGGACAGCCTGGAATTTCCATCTGTAACAGCTATTCAAGCAGAAGAGTTGAATCAACCATTAAAAAAAAGTGAAATTGAAGACTCAATTAAACTAATACAAAGTGGGAAGGCTTCCGGTCCTGATGGTTATCCTATAGAGTTTTATAAGAAGTTTATTGATAAATTATCCCCCCTTTTGTTAAAAATGTATAATGATTCCCTGGACCGGGGAGCACTACCTCAAACTCTCACTGAAGCCTCAATAATACTTTTGCCTAAGCAAGGCAAGGACCACACTGAGTGTAGCTCATACAGGCCTATTTCCCTTTTGAATGCAGACTATAAAATCTTAGCTAAAGCCTTAGCACTACGTTTCGAACCAGTTATGGCAAATATTATATCACCAGACCAAACTGGATTTATGAAGAACCACCACTCCTTCTCTAATATACGTCGCTTACTTAACATTATTCTCTCCCCTGCATCCACTGAGACAGCAGAGGTGGTTGTCTCTTTGGATGCAGAGAAAGCGTTCGATAGGTTGGAGTGGGGGTATCTATTCGAGGTCCTTAAAAGGTATCGTATGGGCTCTAAATTTATATCCTGGATAAAGCTTCTATATTCTTCACCTAAGGCATCACTGAATACGAACGGCACAAGGTCCCAATACTTCTCACTCAGCAGAGGCACACGCCAGGGCTGCAACCTGTCGGCTATGCTCTTCGCCGCGGCGGTGGAAACGCTATCTATGGCGCTTAAATCTGCCAACTTCACTCAAGGGATTTATAGAGGGGGCTCAGAACACATTCTTTCGTTATATGCAGACGATTTATTATTATTTATATCTGATCCGTTAACCGTTATTCCCCAGACAGTAGAACTATTGAACAGATTTGGATCTTTCTCAGGTTATAAATTGAACCTCTCAAAGAGTGAATGCTTCCCAATAAACAGCTTGGCCCTTCAAATCCCAGAAACGTGCCTCCCTTTCAAAATGTCTAAAAACTATTTCAAATATTTAGGTGTGAATATCTGTAGACACTTATCAGACCTCTACAAAAATAATTTCCCACCTCTAATGGACAAGCTTAAATCGGATTTGGAAAGGTGGAATAGCTTACATATAACCCTTGCCGGGAGAGTAAACTGCATCAAAATGAATGTGCTCCCACGCTTTCTGTATCTTTTTCAAAGCCTGCCAGTCTTTTTACCCAAATCCTTCTTCGGAACAGTAGATAAACTAATTTCATCCTTTTTATGGAAAGGTAAAATTCCTAGGATAAGGAAGGAGTTTTTACAGAGACATAGCTCTGAAGGTGGACTATCTCTACCTAATCTCAGAAACTATTATTGGGCAGCCAATATACACAAAATGATACTCTGGATACAGGATCCTACACTGACCTGGTGCGACCTTGAAGCTAAAACATGTCCTACCACCTCATTTCTAGCCTTACTTACATCTAAATTACCTATTCAACCTAAAACATTCTCAACTAATCCAATTGTGGTCTCCACCTTAAGAATCTGGTCTCAATTCAGAGTTGCCCTTGGACTCAGAGGAATGTCTAACCATAGCCCTATTCTGAACAACCACCTTTTCTCCCCATCCAAAAATGATGCAGCCTTTTCTTTGTGGCAGAGATCAGGCCTTGTTAAGTTAAGGGATCTTTATATAGACAATATATTCTGTAGCTTCAGCGAACTGTGTGAAAAGTTTAACCTCCCAAATTCTCATCTGTTCCGATATTTCCAGGTTCGAAACTTTGTGAAAAATAATAACTCCTCCTTTCCAAATGCTATCCCCAACTCTTTAATTGACACAGTTTTGGACATCTCCATGAGGGGGAAAGGTTTAATTTCAAAGGTTTACACCTCAATTTGTACTCATACAGTTATTTCTTTGGACAAAATTAAAACAGATTGGCAACATGAACTGGGCAGGGTTATAGATGATGATCTTTGGGAGGAGGCTTTAATAAGAGTGAATGACAGTACATCATGTGCTAGGCTGAACCTAATACAATTTAAAGTGGTGCACCGTATTTATTTTACTAATTTTAAACTTTCTAAAATATACCCAAGTATCACAGATTCCTGTAACAGATGCCATATGTCCCCAGCAAATATGACACACATGTTTTGGTCTTGTCCCCGCCTACAAGGCTACTGGACTGCCATTTTTAAACATCTTGCTGAAGCCTGGAACATAGAGTTGTCACCGGGTGCAGAGATGGCGTTGTTTGGAATTTGCCCAGATCACCAACATATCGGAAGGGGTATAAAGCAGAATATTGCCTTTATATCTTTAATAGCAAGAAGAAGGATACTACTGGAGTGGAAGTCACCACTGGCCCCTAAAGCATCTGTATGGCTTAAAGACCTCATGATGTACCTAAATTTGGAGAAAATAAAATTTAATCTGAGAGGATCACCGGGCAAATTCGATCAGGTTTGGGGCCCTATGATTAAATATATAACTAAATTAAAGACGTTACAGGACAGATAAAGCAAACACTGCCATCGACACGTTGACAAGCTCTAGGTTAATACATGTTAAAGGAAGAAAATAATAGATTGCTATGTTTCTTTTCTTGGATACACTCCATATGTACCATGGGGAGGGCTAGGAGGGGTAGTGAGGGAAATAATACATATGAATTGACTATTTTCTTTTCTGTAATTTTTATTATTTATTTTTTTATTATTATTTTGTTTTGAGTTAAGTGTATGTTACATGTCTGAATGTTGTATGTGGGATTGGGGTGGGGGGTAGATGTAAGGGCACAAGGAAAAAAAACAAAAACTACTTTTGACATCCTATGGCAACTGTTTTTCCTATGTACTATTTGCTGGTCAAAAGCAATAAATAAACATTTAATAAAATATTTTATTTAGTTCACATTTTCAAGATTTTTGAAAATAGCCGTTCTACAAACATTGTGACTGGTTGTGTGCTTTTAGGGTTTGGGGATCTTAGTATAATTTGATTGTCAATTGGAATTGACTTTTAAAAAAAGCATTTTTCATAACAAAAATAAAATAATGTTATTATTTTTTTTTTTTCTATTTTCTTGTCCAGAAACAAGAAAAGACATTTTAGTGATTCGGGACCGACATGATTCTGGGGGGTCCAGATTCATGTCAGGTGAAGTGACAATTAAGTACCTTTTTAATACCTAAAAGAAAAAGACCATTACTGCTTCAAAAGTAATCAACAAACTATAGGCTACTATAAAAACTGGCCAAACATTGGCCAAAGTGTAAATAATATAAGAAAGAGGCAAGGATTGTGAGAATGGCAGATCTACAAGTTTTCAACGCCTCGCATGCTTGTAGATTGGCCATTTTCACAATATTTATCTGTGTAACCGAGTCGAACTAAATTGAATGCCTATAATTCCAAGTGCTTTTACTTGTGTTTCGAATATGCTTATTTTGTGGGGTCGTAGCCTGAAAAGGTTGAGAACCAGTGTTCTATACAGTACCTCGTATCAATTCAATTTTAAAACCATTAATGTAGACTTATATGATCAGAGTCCTAGGTCCCCAGTCCGTGCCCCGCCTACAGTCTACGTGTTGAAGTCGGTGCAGCCCACACCACTAGGATGGGTAGATACAGAGGACAAATTTCATGTACTAGAACAGAGGTCTTAAACGTTTTTTTCAGGCCACGGACCACTTAGCTGATACAGAGGTGAAGCAGGGACCCCCACTACATTGTTGTATAAAATTGTTTTGCAGATTAAACTTTCACTTTCAGGTCTTACTAATTATACTAATTACTTATTATTGTACTCATACATACTTTGTTCAAACATCACGCAAATCAGTAAACATTATTTCTATAGTCATGTGATCAAGACGGATCTGTCCGATTTTCCATATTCCATCCTGATTGACTAAGATTGGCATCTGAAGTTTGCAGAAGTGGCTCAGACATATCACAGACTTGATACTGACATGATACAGACATGAAACTGACAAGACACTGACCATGATACTGACAATATACTGGCATGATACTAGCATGATACTGACATGAAACTGACTAGCATGATACTAGCATGACACTGACCATGATACTGACCATGCAAAGTGGGAATATATCATAATGAAACATTATAATAGCACAAATCTTGTATGGGGGTCCCTGGCACGAAACATTTTCATATAGGGGTCCCGTAGCCAAATTATGTACCTATTCACTGGTGGGGGGGTCCTCCTTGACATGAAAAAGTCGGAGAACCACTGTCCTATGCTATGAGCATTTGGCCGAACCTTTTACTGTGGAGTCATCTAAGTAAGTCTGAACGATAATGATGCTTTCCCAGCCCCCCCGATCCCCACACCAATCTTTATGAGCAGCTGTTCCACGCAGGCCTTTTGTTTACCCTCCGTTCTGTTAGCGCTGCCCGGCGTATTGTAACCGCCGTCTCGGGGCATTGTTGCTCATCGCTCTCTGCACACAATGCAGCCGCTAGCCTCCATTGTGCCGCTGTGGAACACTAGGAAATGAATTAGACTCCATGTTGCTTGAAAAGGCCAGAGAGACATAATAAGGGAATAACAGCACGGAGGTATTTCATTCACTACTGTATACTGTATGTACGTATACTTTTATGCTTTGAGGAATGCTGAGATGATTGTATAGATTAGAGTGGAGTTGTTATGATGGAGTGCACTGGAATTAATAAGCTACAATCCCATGAGGTGGTTGTCTTTCCCTCTGTGAGTACAGAGACCTCCTCCAGCAACTGCAGCGCATACAGTGGTGAAACTAGCATGCTATTGCTAGTTCTATAGTATTACCCATACTGATGGATTGATTGATTGATTGATTGATTGATCGATCGATTTGTTGATTGATTGATTGATTGATTGATTGAATACAAGTGTGTTAACAGTACAGATAGTACAGTCGAAGGTTATGCTAAAAGGATAACACAAAAAGCGCTAGGGGGCTTGTTTCTATTGCGGTCCATTGTACTCAATTCATCAGTAATAAATACAATACAATACAATACATATGGGTACAGAATTCTAGCATCAGTAGCTGACATGGTATGGTGGAGTATACTAGAATTTAAATCTGGGTTGAAATTGCGGGGGAGTATATACCATAATAAAAAAAAGGGTTGACATTGGAGTGGAGTAAATTACATTTTTTTATGTTATGTTGGAATAGTAGTTTAGTATACTAGAAGTGGTTCCCGAACTTTTTAGCTTGAGACCCAAAAGATAAAGTCTCCCTGGGGCCCAAACCTACAAAAATGCATGACCAATTAAGACTTTTTTTTAATTGTGTCACAATTTCTTATATGTTTTTTAATCAATTATTTTGAAAATACTGAATTTTATTTTTAGAAAATCTTTTGAAATAAAGAATTGTGAAACGTGAAACAAAATGGGACATTCACTCGTGAACCATAAAAATGGGTCCGCGGCCCCAAAACGGGGCCCGAGCCATTGTTTGGGAAACAGTGCAGTGTGGAGCAGGATGTTCCTGGCCTGGTTCCAATGGCTTCCAGTGACAAGGAGCCACATTAATCAAGCGGGTCCACTAGACAAGGGGGCAAGTCCAAAATTAACACGTCACCAAGTTTAGTCCCCTGTGATGACAGGAGAGGTTACAACCCCCCCATAGCAGGAATATCCTGGCCTAAATCCCCCCCCCCCCCTCCCCCCTCACCTCATCTCTCCCTCCTTCCACTCTGTCTCTATTCTGTGACCCCCTTATTGAAGACACTTACTTAGAGTGTGATGATAGATGGATAGATAGATAGGTATGTAGGTAGGTAGATAGATAGGTAGATAGATAGATAGATAGATAGGGAGAGAGAGAGAGAGAGAGAGAGAGAGAGAGAGAGAGAGAGAGAGAGAGAGAGAGAGAGAGAGAGAGAGAGAGAGAGAGAGAGAGAGAGAGAGAGAGAGAGAGAGAGAGAGAGAGAGAGAGAGAGAGAGAGAGAGAGAGAGAGAGAGAGAGAGAGAGAGAGAGAGAGAGAGAGAGAGAGAGAGAGAGAGAGAGAGAGGCCCACTGATCTATAAACTTCGGATGGATACGCTAATAATAGAACGTCCACCAAGGTCAAAGCAGCCACTCGCCGTCTGAAAACTAAATGAGAGCACATCTAGGAGAAGGATTTCACAAAACATCTGTCCATCTGACTGTGTCACTGTGATAACCTGACAGATAAGCAATCCAGGTTAAATTAACAGATGTTTAGTTGGTGTAACTAACTAAACTGCTCAAAAAAAGTTCGGAAACTTAACTTCGGTCAATTATATCTCCCCTTTAATATTACCAATTGGTATTGTGTTTTATATCATTTTTATCGTTGATTAGTCACCTTTACAACGAGGTACAGCTTGTAAGGATCGTGCATTCTTGGAATGAGCAACACAGCTAAACGTGTGGGTAGCGCCTCCAAAAAATTTGCCAAAATCACCCAATATGCTTCTGTTGGTAATCGCTCTTGTTTTGAGCAACCTGCCAGCACACACCTGCTGAGAGGTGTGTGCCTGTAGTCACAGGTGTGTGACTGCCTCACAGGTGAGTGACTGGCACCTGAACATGGGTTCTGCAACTTTGTTGAGTTTATGTATGCTCCAAGCAGCAACACTGCCCCCATGGACTGCCACGTTTGTCCCTTCAGGATAAGGCCCGTGCAATAGGGCAAGTGAAGCTGGTGTTCCGTTACGCAGATTACGCATTATTTGATGTCAGCCCTGGTACCATTTGCAGGCAGGTGTGTGCCAGTCACAGGTGTGTGACTGGCACCTGAGCATGGACCCTGCAACTTTGACATCTGTCTTTGGTACCGTTGTGCAAATCTTGCCTGTAAATCTATGGTTCCTCAGTGAAGCAAGGGGTCTTGGGATGTTGTCTTCCTTGTTGACTTCACCTGTCTCACAGAACTTGGTCCTAAGTTTGGAAATGGTACCAGGGCTAACACCAAATAATGCTGTCACTCTGCATAACGGAACACCAGCTTCACTTGCCCTATTGCACGGGCCTTATCCTGAAGGGACAAACGTGGCATCTTTCCATGGGGGCAGTGTTGCTGCTTGGAGTACAAACTCAACAAAGTTGCAGAACCCATGTTCAGGTGCCAGTCACTCACCTGTGAGGCAGTCACATACCTGTGACTACTGGCACACACCTCTCAGCAGGTGTGTGCTGACAGGTTGCTCAAAACAAGAGTGATTACCAACAGAAGCATAATGGGTGATTTTGGCACATTTTTTGGAGGCGCTACCCACACGTTTAGCTGTGTTGCTCATTCCACAAATGCACAATCCTTACAAGCTGTACCTCGTTGTAAAGGTGACTAATCAACGATAAGAATGATATAAAACACAATACCAATTGGTATTATTAAAGGGGAGATATAATTGACCGAAGTTAAGTTTCCGAACTTTTTTTGAGCAGTTTATCTAAATGTACCACTTAAACCCCCAGCGTCCGTATTGTGGGGAAAGCTTTCGCTGAAAATAGCAGATCTGCGTCCCGTTGTGAGCTTGTCGATCGGCTATTTTCAGTGAAAGCTTTCCCCACAATAACAGAAAACAGAAAATACACGAGTATAGAGCCCTGAGGGACACCACACATTTATCCAACAACAGTGCAGTATTTCAGCATGCCTACTTTGCAGGAAGAAAAGGGCCTTAGTTTCTATTAGCTTGCGATCCCCATCGATGATGTCGTTTCTAGGCAGGTTTCTGAACTGTCCACTAGCCCACCAATGAGACGCGGAGTGAGAAGACCGAAATTGTGCCGTCTTAAATTATAATGAGCATTAGTGAGGACCAATAATATGAAGATACGGTTGAAAAAAAAGGTTTAAGTGCTCTTTTAACCCATTAAGACGGGGAAAGCATCCTGTGTCATTCATGTCTATTCAAATATAGAAGATATACAAGCTCATAGCACTCATGAGCTTGTAGAGCTGCTATCTTTGCTTCTGGGGATTCTACAAATCTTCTAAAATAAGAAGAAACAGTGAAAACATTTATGTTGCTATAATATCAGTGGTGCTCAAATTTTTTCTTCCAGGGACCCCCCAGAAGCAAATATTGTCGTTAAAGATGTTCGCTTGAAAAAAAAAGAAAAAAAAAAGATATATCATTTCTTTGGCTATTTTTTCTTTTTTTAATAGCCAAAGAAATGACACAAAGAAATGATCACAGATCCGGTCTTAATGGGTCTAAGGATAACACCTTCAGTTGAACTGAAAGGACCAGCTCTCTAACACGTAGGGGAGAGTGTCCAGTTTGATTGGCCCGACGGTTAGTGAGTAGATCAGGCCAACACCTCTGACGCTGATGACAGGCCCTATTCACACAAAAGAGAAAATGAAGTTCCCCGTATTGATCCAGTTTCGATCCGTGGGGCCCCCGGACTATAGAAGACCTCCGCCCCTTGCTTCCTCCACACTCTTCCAGGGAGAGTGTTTCACGGCAAGGCCGATAATATCGTTACTGGGATGTGAGACTGAGAGATAACGCAGTTAGCAAGCAGTAGGGAGGGACCTCGTGCCGGGGTCGGTTCGTGGATTAGGCTCTCGTCCTCTCCGGTCCGTTCTCTCCTTCCCACCAGGCCGATATGCGAGGTAATTTTGTCACGGCAGATTGAGCGCCTCTCCCGTCAGCCCCCCGCGGGCGGCCCGCCGGCTCTGTTAGCTATGCGGCGAGAGGCGGCGCGTGGCCATCCATCAAGGTTGCGCGATGTCTTAAATGAGGACACATTGGCAGGTGCCCGAGCAGCACGGCGGCAGATTAGGATTCTAAATCGGCCGCCCGGCCTGGAGAAATGAGGTGACAGCAGGTATCTCCTCTCGGTCCTCGGGATCCTTGGTTTATACTTGGTTGCATGCCGGTGTCGCGCAAGCGAAAGTAACTGAGCTACAAGCTTGACCAAGGGTTCCCAAACTGTTTATAGGCTGCGACCCCCCAAAATAATCATTTTTGAACTATTCACCCACCCTGACAACCACTTGGAATTGTATTACTTCTGCATTACATTTAGTTTGACTCGGTTCCACAGATAAATACTTTTGTATTGTGAAAATAGCCGAACTTTCGCGCTGCAAGGCGTTGTGAGCTTGTAGATCGTCTATTTCCACAATGTTTGCTTCTTTCTTAGGTAATATTTGACAATATGGCTAATTTGGTATTAAAAGGATTTCAAAGTTCATGAAATTGTAACTTTAGAAATGTACACATTCCTTATATACATGTACACATTCCTTATATTCCTTATATTATATTTAAGGGGCGGCCATAGCTGAGTGGTTACTGAGCCCGCCTGGGGAGCCAGAGCCCTGGTTGTCCCAGGTACGATTCCAGGCCATGACAGCAATGTGTCGATGTGTGTTTCCTTGAGCAAGACTCTTCACCCCTAATTGCTCCCCGGGCGCCAATGGAGGGAGAAGGCTGCCCACTGCTCATAGTTGTTATAGGATGGGTTAAAAGCAGAGGACGAATTTCACGCTACAGTATGTGCATATATATACACATAATGTGACAAAATAACACCCCAAAGGAGTGGGGACTATTCTATTCTATTCTATATAGACGTGTATGTTGGTTTGTTTACTGTTGAGTGAGAAAACAATGTTGCACATTAAACTAATGCTCTGGGGACCCCCCAAAATAATGTTGGGACCCCCTGGGGGTCCCGCCCCCCAGTTTGAGACCCACTGAGCTCGACAACGCATTGTGAGCATGTAGATCAAGTATTTCCGGTGGGCCACACGATGCCCAAAGAAGACAGGGCGGGACAAAAGCCGCTGGACACGCTGTAGCTCTGATGTTGAGCATAATGTTCCTTTTAATTATCTCTCGTTGCACCGTCAACCCATCTATGTAATGCTTTTTTAATGCTTTTCAAAGGAATATGCAAAGGAAGCCCCCAACCGAACCCACCCTCCAAAGTAAGCTGCGAAATAGCCTCCAAATGACAAGCAAGCAAAGCGTGCGATGGCAGATATTTCACGGCCTCGACAGCGCGCCGTTGCGATGACAAGACACTTTTGCAGCGCATCAATAAAGCTGGCCCATATGATGACTTGAGGTAATTTATTTAGCTAAGGACGGGCCATCACTCCAGTCAACACAGGATGCCCGGGCCATATAATAAAGAGACGTGACACGCGGGCTGATTAATTTATCACAAAAGAGTCGACCAAGGCAAGTGCATTATATATTACCTTGTAGGGACAAGATAAGTAAGGGGGTCTAAATTATGTTTGTTGAGATGCAAACGTAGATGGATTGCCCCTCTTCGCAAACGGTAAATTAAAATGCAATATACTCACCCATGCAAGTGCCTCCTCTGCAAAAGTTTTGTATTTTGTATATATATTTTTTTCTACTTAAGCAGTGTGCAGGATGGAATAATAAATAGTGCTCTTTGGTGGTTGGTTGAGACTCATTAAGGATTTGTGCATGTGTTGCACCCCGCTGAGGGTGTTTAGCCTGCAAGATAAATATTGTGCCTTTGCCAGATTATTACTATTATTATATTTTTTCCTAAGGGATTTGCATAAATAAGTGCACAGTTAAATCCTCAGTGTTAATGTGTCCATTTGTTACTCCAGATGTGTACACATGTAATGAAAGGGACCCGTTGGTGTCCATCTGTTATAGTGTTATAATCGTGTAAAAAAAAAAACCAATAAAACCAAAACCAAGAAAGCATCTGTATTATTTTAGATTTTTTTGCATTGGCTATTAAAAAATACCAGATATACAAGCTCACAGCGCGTCACTGCAAGCTTGTACATCTGCTATTTTTGAAAAATGTAGAAACATCTTAAAGTGTGAGAACTACTGATGTATAAGGCATTTGCAGAATCGGCCTCAGGTCTTAATTGGTTAATAATACACCTTTGGTGTTTTACCCTGAGAGTGAACAAATGTAACCAAATGGACCCAGAGTTAGATTATAGTGTAAAATTTCAGAATTAAATTATAATAAAAAATCGTGTTATAACACTTATTTGACAATACTGACATTACAATGTCAGTATTTAACGTGCAAATGGTACATTGTACACGCTTAGAGTTAAATAAACCCTGAGGATTTTACAGTGTGGCTGGTATGCTGTTATCTACTAAATGGCAAGCAACCACAGAGGGCTATACCTCTTCAGTAGGTGTTGTGGAGTTACGTTAATACATGCTTGGCGCTTGTGTTGTGCAGTGGTACCTGCCAAAAAAAAAGAAGAATTGCAAAATCTCATCACATTCACACTATAGAGCAGGAGTCTTTAACGTTTTCAGGCCAAGGACCCCCTAGCTGAGAGAGAGAAGAAGCAGGGACCCTCTATATTGTATAACATTGTGTTTCAGATTGTTTTTGTACTTGGCCTGCTCTTTTTTCCCTGTACACCCATACCTCTTTGCCAAAAAATAGCAGATCTACAAGCGCACAACGCCTCGCAGTGCGCTTGTAGATGTAGGCCCTGTAGTAACTCTGAGTACCCCTTAAGGGTCCCGGACCCCCTGTTGAAGACCCCTGCTATAGAGACCCCTGCTATAAGTGTTAAATTGCTTTATGTTCTGATAGTACTCATTGGTAGAGTGTTTTTTTCCCCAGTAATTGGATGTGATGACATAAAGAAATGAGCAGACAAAATTGGAACTGAAACACTATGAAATTGAAGCTGATACTTTCTCCTGATTGGCTGAAGATTTGCCACCTACCTGATTTTTTCCCCCCTGTTTATTAAAGAGCTGAAGAGACCCCTCCTACTGAACAAACACTCTATAGCAATGATTACTATCACAATATGTTATAGTGCTTTAACCTTTTAACACAAAAAATAATACTTTGTTTAAGTATATGACCTTTAAATCCTCCCTCTTAATGTATCCATTTGTAAAAAGTCTATTTTTTACAAATACGAACTTAAAAGAATCTTAAACAGGCACAAAAAACCCTCTTTGCCAGAACATGTACCAACACAAGCAATATCATACAAACAAGAAAAACAAAGAAACATAAGACACACAAATGCAAAGAAAAGCAAAACATGACAAGACTAAAAGGTGCACGCTCAGAGTTAAATCCACTCTGAGGATTTTACAGTGTGGCTGGTAGTAATAATCACCTAATGGCAAGCAGCCACAGAGGGCGACCATTACATTATCTTCTGTTTACAATTAGCCAGTCATTTCCAGGCAACATCTGTTTTGGTATGTCGCCATTGTTGTTGCTACTGCTGTGGGTTTTCGTACTGGCGGATCAGCTGTTTTTTTCTTTCTTTTTTTCTTAATGAGCAAGTACATAAAAAAGGAGTCCTTTCTGTGTTGGGAAAAACCTTCCCCTAAGTTACACGAAACAAAATGTCATTGCTCATTACTTCCAACAAACTGGATGCCTAGAGAGCACAAAGGAAGCAGTGTAGGCTCGTATCAATTGTATTGTACAGTATGTTGTTTGCCAACAAACGCCAGTGATGGAAAGTAACTACTGTAAGAACATTTTGCTCAAGTATTGTACTTACATTTGAGGTACTTCATTTATTGACTAAGTACATTTTCCCATGCTTTTACACTTCTACTCCACTACATCTCAGACGAAATATTGTGCTTTTTACTCCACAATCATTTGAAAACATTGTAGATTTAGAATATTATGACATTACAATGATACATTAATCAATTAAGCAGTCATTTATACTAAAAGATTTTGACACATTTTGAAAAATGAAAAATGAAAAGATTCTGCATAATGAGTACTTTTACTTTTGGCACTTTAAGTATATTTTTATGTCAATACCTTTGTACTTTTATTCAAGTATATTTTTCAATACAGGCTTTTAACAGAGTATTTCTGCTGGTATTGTTACTTTTACTTAAGTAAGAATATCTGAGAAGCACCACTGGCCAACATGCCGTCTGTTCGACAGTGTTACCAACTCAGCCTTGTCTTACATCAAGCTGTCAGAATTTGGTGTTCACCCAAGCCCCAGAAAAATGTCAATATTTTAAGTCAAAATGTAATATCGAGGTCAATGTTTGACAAATGTGCACCGTGCTGACCGTGTGATCTCAGTGTGCTATGTCTGGATTGAAGCCAGCAGTTTTGACATTAAACTAGCTTTAAGCCTTTACCCAAACCCTCGCCCCTTAACTAAACAAACCAGTGTCTATTTTTAACCTGCTAAACAGGCACTGAGCCCTGTCACCATGTCAGACTTGCATCCAAATGTATATGGCTGAAGTGGTTAATGTATGTTTTGTTATTACAAATTAGTAGATAATCCAAATCTACAAAGTAACTAGTAACGTAAGTTTTCAAATGATTGTGTTGGAGTAAAAATACAATATTTGCCTCTGAGATGTAGTGGAGTAAAAGAAAAAAAGTGTTGACAATTGGAAATACTCCAGTAAGTAAAAATACCTCAAAATTGTACTTAAGTACAGTACTTGAGTAAATGACTCAGTTACGTACTTTACACCACTGCTGTTTGGACCTGTTAATTGGCTCCCTACTTATTTTTTTTAACAGAGGAGTAACCTTTTCAATCATCCACAAATCAGCATAAGCACATTCCTTAAAACACAGATTGAACATAATGGCCTCTACAGGCTCAGCAATTGGTTTAGCTGATAACTGAAGCAGTCTGCCATTAATGTTATCAAACTCACAAGGTTTATCACACGTAATTGTGTGAAGTAGCTTTAGCATATAATCAACACTGGCTTGAATTCAAACATACAATCCTTACCACACATAATATGTTTTTTTTAATTATAGCTTTGGACAGCCATACCGCTCACAGGCATTTGATTTCTTAATGTATTCACTTTGCTGAGGAAGTAATTATTGAAGTAGTTTGATGGTTTAGTAATGAATCCTCCATTCAGTTCAATAAATGAAGGCGTTTCGGCCATTTTACTTCTACCCATAGCATCATTAAGTACTGTCCAAAGTGTTTTTACTGTCTCCATGACACTCCTCAAATTTAGAATAATTGTAATATTTTTCTTTCTTTTGTCTATTTAGTTATTTTATTTCGTAGTGAGCGGTATAGGCTTGCCAATATGCTACATACCTGGCGTGATGGCAGACTATTTTCTGTAGGTCCCTCTCTCTCATTCAGTTTCTCAATTCCTCGTCCAGCCAAGGTGCTTTAAGTGATATACAGTAACAGTGAGCTTCTTAATTGGAGCATGTTTATCTCACACTGCAGAAAATTAATTCATAAATGAGTCTAGTGCAGCATTTACATGCATCTTCTCAAGCACAGTATCCCACTCAATATTTTCCACATCAAAAGTAAAATAATTTTCTAGTTCTATACAGTATGTTCTCCTATGAATTACTTTAGTCCCTGCTACCTTTTTTTTTTTTTTTTACATTTTGTAAAGAAATGATCAATGCACGTTGATCTGATTGTTCCGTCCCCTGTTTTCCGACAAAACTTTGAGGTACACCTATGACTTGAGATAAGTTGCATTATACATGGGCAACTGGCGGCCCGGGGGCCACATGCGCCCCCCCGCCTTCACTTAATGCGGCCCACAGCTTAATATCGGAATACTGATATATTATTGATTTCAGCTGTTACAATTCCAAACATGCAAACATGACCCGCTTTAATGACTTCAGTCTATATTAGTAGCTTAATGACTAGTAGGCCTATAACAATTCTATTGTCTTTTTTATGTCCAATGTATTTGTATTTAAGTTCATAAAGTTAACATAAGTATAACTAAATGCATTTCAATGCAATTCAAAAATAGCAAAAAGTCGCACCGCAACGCGTTTCGAGCTTGTAGATCGGCTATTTTTGTGTGACATAGAATGGCCAAGTACGGCATTAAAGGTAGGGTAAGTGATATTTTTTGGTTAAAACAAAAAGTATTTTGGTAAAAGGTTAAAGCACTATATTCTGATAGTAATCATTGCTATAGAGTAGGGCTGAACGATTTTGGGAAAAAATCTAATTGCGATTTTTCTGACCGATATTGCGATTGCGATTTGATTGCGATTTTTTTAATTAAAAAAAAAAAAAATCTTAAACATTTTTTTAAAGTCAAGCTTCAGTTTAGTATTCACTGTGTACGTTTAAAAAGTAATTGGAAGTAATGGAACATTACCAAATGGCATACCATTTATTTACTGTTCTAGATTCTAATAAATAAGGATGAGAACTAAAAGATATGAATTGCTTCATTGCTTCCAACATGTACTGTATCTTCCAAGTACTTTTTTCCCCATGTATATATTTAAACATTTAGCTGGAATAGAAATAGCTTATTTTTGTAAACAACCCAACATTGAACTTGTTGTCATTAACTTATGGCTCAAGAAGAGAAGCTTTTTCTGAAATGAAGTTCAATAAATAAAAATAAAATTAAACAAATAATTACCATTTCGTGTAAACAATTCACAGCAGTGAAATAAGTAAGTCTTTCACTTATGGCTCCAGAAGCATATTTACTGATATCCAGTATTTAGCTTATGTAGATTAACATTCAACTAAAATTAACACTTTTTTGTCTCACAAGGCAAAGTCCTCTCCTACTGTACATTGTATTACTACTACTCCTTGGAAGTGAAAAACTCAGAATACATAACGCAGTGGTGGAAAGTAACTAAGTACATTTACTTAAGTACTGTACTAAGTACAATTTTGAGGTATTTGTACTTCACTTGAGTATTTCTAATTTCCAATACTTTAACTCCTACTCCACTACATCTCAGAGGCAAATATTGTACTTTTACTCCACTACAATTATTTGAGAACTTTAGTGACTAGTTACTTTGCAGATATAAATTATAATATTATAAAACCTACATTAACCACTTTAGCCCTATTTTATACATAGGTAATTTGAAAATAGCCGATCTACAAGCTCACAACTCGCCGCGATGCGACGCGTTGTGAGCTTGTAGATCTGCTTTCAAACATTAGTATTTTTACTTTTGGTACTTTAAGTACATTTTACTTAAATACTAATATACTAACCAATACTTTTGTAGGCCTACTTTTATTCAAGTCAATTTTGAATTTGGGATTTTTACTTGTAAGAGAGTACTTCTACATTGCAGTATTGATACTTTTATTTAAGTACAACATTTGAGTACTTTTTCCACCACTGTACATAAGTGACAAAGATACAGTTCATAGTCGCTTCTTTTGTTTTGGGCTTGTTTTCATAGACAGGGTTGCTTATTTCTCTCTCAAACCCTGGCAACACTGACCAGGAAGTGCTTTGCATCGTATTGTTGTTTACATTGGATCACAGCATCCGACAGTAATAGTTTAATAATGATGGGAAAAATATAAGTTACACTTACAGAAACAAACATAGATATGAGCAACACTACTACTACACTACTTGTGTCGAACCGAAAATAATGTTTTACCGCTACGCGCGGCATCGGGGACTTAAGTTGCGCAACGCGGCCGCTCGACAAACTTTAACCTAACTCTATGAGAGGGACAGAGCGAGAGAGAGAGAGGGGGGGGGGGGGGGGGCGGGGGGGGCGCTGCCCTCTCGCTCCCTGTAGAGAGAGGCAGCCACTCTGGATAGAAGGAGACAAGTCCCGCGGGTGCTCTGGGATTAATATTAATATTACAATTATTTATTATGATAAAATAAAAAAATAAAAAATCGCGGCCTTTGCGATTAGCTAATCGCGTGGTTTCAAATCGCGATTTCGGTTTGAAAACGATTAATCGTTCAGCCTTACTATAGAGTGTTTGTTCAGTAACAGATGTCTCCCTTTTTGTCTCTGATGTCTCCAATTTCACTTGTTTAATCTGTATCCTGATTGAGTTCTCTATCCTGATTGGATAAAATTGGAAATGAAACTGAAACTGAAACGGAAATGCATTTTCTGTTTTATAAAGAGGTGGAGAGACAAGGAGACTCCTAATACTGAACAAACACTCTATAGCAATGAGTACTATCAGAATATAGAGCTATTTAACACTTATTTTAACCAAAGCAAATCACTTACCCTAGGCCTACCTTTAATTTACGAAAAAAGTTAAAATACAGTGATAAGAGGTGTCTGCCCGACAGTATATGCAATGTGGCCCTTTGGAGTGAATGTGGAAATATAGTGGCCCTCTCCATCATCAAAGTTGCCCGTACCCCTGCATTATATGCTGCATTGCTCAACTTCCTTTTCAATGTGCAATTACTGGAAAACCAGTCATTCATACCACCAAGAATGTAAACATCCTTGTCATTGTCATCAATTACATTCTCCAGCATCATGCATATGTTATTCAGATATTCAACATTAGAGCATGGCGGCCTATAGCAGCAACATGTCAATAACGGTATCATATGTGGGATATATATATGAACTTGTAGCCATAAGGCTTCTACTCTAATCATTCCTAGATCTGTCCCTATTTTAGCTGGAATACGATTTTGAATGTAAAAGGCAGTACCTATACCCCATGGCTGAAATCCTCTCCCCAGGATTAGAGCTCTAAACTCAAAATAACTGAACATCTGATATAATGAGCATGAAATGGCTTTAACATGCGTATGAACGACATGTGAAGCCCCCGCACGCAGACACATTCAGAAACATTTTAAGCCTTGTCCCCCAGCTACATTAAGCCTGATCTACACTTAGTTGCGTGTCGATGTCTGTCGTGTGACTCTACACGCTCACATTTGCAGATCTGCTATTTTCGGTGCGAGACAACCAGTGGTGTAAAGTAACTAAGTACATTTACGCAAGTACTGTACTTAAGTAGGCTACACTTTTGAGGAATTTTCACTTTACTGGAGTATTTCCCATTTTATGTACTTTTACTTCTACTCCACTACAACTCAGAGGCAAACATTGTGCTTTTACTCCACTACAATGATTTGAAAACCTTAGTTACTAGTTACTTTTCAGATATAAATTATGATATTATGAAACATACATTTATCACTTTAGCCCTATTTTATACATAGGATATTTGAAAATGGTCCACCTATAATAATACGTTATCATGTATCACTTAGGGTATTGTATTGTATTCAAAAATCTAAATCAATATTGCCTATGGAGTACAACTATAAAGTACAGTATAAAAAAATGGGAATACTCAAGTAAAGTAAAAGTACCTACTTAAGTGAGTAATGCCATTGAAGACATCCGTCCATGCTTACTCATGAGTTAATGCCCCGCTCACGAAGACGACTCAAGACCCTTCCCAGTATGATTTAGTCGTTAATATAATGAGTACTTGAGGGTATTACACAGGCTTATAACTTTGGCATCTATGTCATTATGCTTCTGATTTGATTTAATATCATTCCCAATGGTAATTGAGGCCAGGGCAAAGTCGTTTTATTTTTACCCCCAATTCACAGGAGTGGCGGTTGGGAGGGAAAAAAGACAATTTTGTATTAAATAAGCTCATTCTTCTTTAAAAAAAAAGTATTGTGACGCGTTGTGAGCTTGTAGATCTGCTATTTTCAAACATTTTAGTACTTTAAGTATTTTGATGCCAATACTTTTACTCCAGTGACACAGGCCTTTCACTTGTGACAGAGTACTTCTACATCGCAGTATTGATACTTTTACTTAAGTAAAACATTTGAGTACTTTTTCCACCACTGAACTACAGTAATAACCAAATATAAAGACTAATAGGTTTAATGTTGGTGAAATTGATTGTGTTTCAGACTAGCATGTCTACGTGGCCAAACGCTGAAAAAGACCTTAAAAGTTGTGAATAAATCAAATTTCAGTCAGATAACTCTTGGATTGGATTATAATATATATTTATTGAGCAAGCTTGAGCATAGATATAGGAAGCATAAAGAAGCATAGTTTGTCGTCAGGGCTCTGAATCCATTCTCTCCCTGTAAGAATAACATTAATAAATGTTACATGCCAAATAGCATTTACAGGGAATGAATAAAGACCCCCACAGGGATCTAGAAACAGAGCCTACAGGTGGATGCCGGGGAGGCGGTGGGATGAGACTATTCATTGTCGGCAGCATACGTAGGCAAGCAAAGGCAGCAGATACGGCAGGATCTCGGCAGCAGCAGCGTCGGCACGTCAGCGCAGCAGAACAGAACATTTGCAACAATTGCAGAACATTTAGTTATCTAAAAACCTCATTGGTGAATACTCAAACTGGTCCTCGTCACTAAGTATGCTTTTGAGAAAAGGGACAACTCTGAAAAGATTGATGTGGAAATCTCTGGAGGTGCGGTTTGACGGTGTCAAAGTCGCTCCAGTTGTACACATGTTGTGTACTCCCCAGCTGACCACGGCAACCTGTCAAGGAAACATTATTATGAGTTCTATACTTGACAGTGGTGTAAAGTAATTAAGTACATTTACTCAAGTACTGTACTTAAGTACAATTTTGAGGTACTTTTACTTTACTGTAGTATTTCCAATTGTCTATACTTTTACTTCTACTCCACTACATCTCAGAGGCAAATATTGTACTTTTACTCCACTACAATTATTTGCAAACTTTAGTTATACTGGTTACTTTGCGGATATAAATTATTACATTAGACAACATGCATTAACAACTTTAGCCCTGTTTTATACATAGGCTATTTGAAAATAGCCGATCTACAAACTCGCGTGACGAGTGACGCATTGTGAGCTTGTAGATCTGCTATTTTCAAATGTTTTGTACTGTTTTTTTTGCTGACATGACACTAATACACGGCAACTCACCTGTACTATGCGGCGCTCATACTCCTTGAACAAAGCACCACCACCGTCCCCTGTAGCAACATGTACAAAGACACTTCATAATTACATACATTCATTTTCCGTTTTATCATTTCAGAAATAATACTATTATATTGAGCCAAGTGAACAATACACACGATATGCTGTCACATTTGCCCGTGGTCTGGAAATGAGTATAATAATGGCTCATACCTGGGCATGCCATGAGATCTATATGAGGGGTCCTGCCACCAGTGCAGATGAAGTTATCAGTCACAGCAAGGGTGACATCATCTGTAGTTACTCCATAAGCATGCTTTGCATTTTTAATACAATCAGCTCTCTGCATTGCAGAACAGGACAACAACAGAGGTACAGTTGGCGTATGGGCACATGTGCACATATGCTCATATATGAGTAGAATATACAGTATTTATAAGGCATATGAGGTTATATGAAAGCGTACACAGTAAAATCCTCAGTGTTAATTTAACTATGAAGATTGTACAAATGGAACAAAATGCACCCTCACTGGTATTTTACTGTGTACTATAATGTGCAAAAAAAAGCACAAAAACTCACATTATCACCAAGCTTGGCATGAACATTTTTTTCCGCTAGCCTCCCCCTGGTGGTCAGGAAGGCAAGTCTTTCAAGTCCTTTGTTCAACAATCGCTCCTCTGTATAATGAGAATGCATATACTGTAGTGTTCACTATGGGATAGCATCCAAATGATTTGATATCGGGTGAGATACAGTGTATTGATCGATGGCCCTGGGTGGACATTGGGTCATTGGCGTCACACATCAGGCAAGGTATAGATAATTGCATTATTATTTAATTGCATTATTATTTATTATAGTATCAAAAGTAAACCTAAAATAAAAAAAAATGTTGTTAATTAAAATAGTTGTTTAATGCAATTGAGTTGAGTTTCTTCTCTGATTAATGTACAGTTTTGTTGTGAAGCTGAGCCTGCTTGATGAACGATAAAGTTATTGTAACATTAAGGTGTTGTGATGTCTTGGTGGGTGAGATGTACTATACGTCACCTTGTTGCCTGCAGGTGGAAACACCAAACAGCTTCAGAGCATCACTGGTTGCCTGAGTGCAAGGTATGCAAATGGGCCTGGGAAAGATCATGACATAGAGAGGCTGATACAAACATTAGGAAACTATAATGATGGTTTATTTGTATCATTTATAATTAATGTATTATCGTTGCTGTCCGGCAGGAACTAACTCCACTTTTTTTTTTTTTTTTTTCATTTCCTGAAAAATGAACATTTTGGAGTTAGCTTGTTCCTGCCGAACAGCAGAGATATTATTAATGGTTCATTTGTATAATAAATATAATAATATTCCATAGGTTTTCAGCTGGGATATTGCCCTGACCAGCATGTTCAGGTTTGGGTATCCAGGGTATCTAGCCTTGGCTGGGTTATTGAATGGGTGAAATACGCTCTCTCTCTCTCTCTCTCACTCTCTCTCACTCTCACTCTCACTCTCACTCTCACTCTCTCCCTCCTCCCTCTCTATCTCCCCTTCACCTCCGTCCTGTGATGTGCCGATTTGGGCTGGCATCAGGCATGTCCATATTTGTCCTCATCCTGCCTGTCATTTCCGTGTTCCTCGTGTGTATTATACTGAATAGATGTTCAGGCCTAGATTTTCAGATAGCTTTGAGGCGTGATAATCACTCTCTTGTAAGAAAAACAATCTCACATTTTGAGACATTTTGCACCTGCACACACACACACACACACACGCACACGCACACGCACACGCACACGCACACGCACACGGACACATTCTATATTTATATCCTATATACTGTATTATGTATAGTTCTGTTAGTAGTACAACTCTGAACTGGGGATGTACAGTAGTACTGACATCATAATTTGCTGGTAATTCAAATACGTAATTGTCATAACTGTTGCAAATGCTTACCTGACTTGAAAGGAAAACAATACTCGGCTTGTGAGTTGAAGGAGAGCCACATCATAGTCATAGAATTCTAGCACTCCTTGATTCACTCTTTTATTAATATTGTAGTCCGGATGAAGGTAGATTCTGCTTACAGATCTAACTGTAAGGGGACAAGCGCAAGAGAAAATTAGCATGTTACAGCTAACAGAAATGTGTAGGTTACACTAATCCTGGCAAAGAAATGAATTAGCTAAAACAAATGAATATAAAATAAAATCCACAGTATGAATACTGTAGAGATTAAGTGTAAAGGAAAATAAAAACATGTTACATATTACCCTGTCCATCACTGGTATAAACTTTGATATCTTCAGCTTCATCCTCAAATCTGATGCAGTGTGCAGCAGTCAAGACAAATCTGTTGCTCACCAGAGAACCAAGGCATTTTCGTGTCTAAATTGAACATACAGGATATGTAAATGTAACATAGATTGTGCATACAATTAATATCTAGTGTAGTGTATGAAGACATGTCTCTTATCTTATCCATTTTATTATAGTAGCCTATTAGTTTATTATGTAATAATATTTGCATTTTACTGAAATGAGTTAGATGTCACTGCAACTAGAGATGTACCGATAACACTCTCAGAGTTATGGGGGTCCTTGAAATAAAAAAACAGTGTGAGAAGTGCAACTTTTGAATGCTTCAACTGAAGCATTCAAAATACAAAATATTTGATCACTGTACATGATATATCATCATGTGATACATTATGTGGTATCGTAATGTCATACTTGCCGATACCGATGATACCAGTATTTTAGGCAGTATCGGTAGCTTTTCCGATACTGGTATCTGTATCGGAACAACACTAACTGCAACGTATCTACAACCATTCAAATATAACTAAAAATACAACTATACCACAACACAACTATACAATGTAAAAATGCTAACTACCCCAATATTAATTTCCGCTTTCCATGGATGCTTGTACGCTGCCCATTCCCTGGGATAAACATGTTTATCCTTGTCAATGTAAAGACCGCATTGAACAATCTCGTCGTAATCTGCATGAGAAATGAATAAATCACAACACAAAAAGGACATCAGGTTTAACTTGGGAAAAGTTGATTCAAAGGAATCACGTTAACATAAATGTGATCTGCTCTCTAAGCGTTATCTATATATAGAATATAGATTTAAAGGAAACTTTGGTTTTGTTACCGGGGCCATGCAGCCAAAATGTATGAGGTATATTGGAGATACAATATACAGTATAAAGTACAGTATACATTATTGCGTGTGTGCGTGCCTGCGTGTAGATAGAGATAGATATAGATAGTAAAGTCAGTTAGTTGGTTAGTTAGTATAGCAGAGGAGAGAACTCACCAATAATTTGATCAAAGGTCTGCGCTAAGTCTAAGTAGCTGATGTCTCTTAGTCTGAAGTAATGTTGATAAGGGCTACTCTCAGGTGCCATAAGAGGCATTAGGTCTTCATCCTCGATATCAGATCCAATGGCGAAAATAAAAATGTCTGCAAGAGACAAGATACTTGGCATAATTAAACATAACATTAGGTTGTGTTCCCACAACATGAAAGCAAGGCTTTACAGAGCATGGTTAAAACAGTACAGCGCATTACCAGGTCTGATCTACCAGCCATCCAGTACCTCAACATCAAGAGGAGCACAGTGAAGCCCTGAGGATCATTAAAGATCCGTGTCACCCCGCTCTGTTCACTTTGCTACTGTTTGGCAAACGGTACCGGAGCATCAGGTCTACATCCGACTGAGTCAGGGACAGTTTACATCCCCAGGCCATGTTCACTTTACTGCCACCACTGCAGCCAGTCACTGTATGTGAGTGTGCTATTTACTGTATATCTCTGCTGTCGGGCAGAAACCAGCTAACTCCAAAATGTTCATTTTTCAGGAAATGAAAAAACAACACAAAAAGTGGAGTTAGGAGGTTTTGTTCATCATTGATAAGAACAGCTAAATGGACCTCCAAGCCCACAATGAGGTTGGAGGTCAAAAGGGGGTGGAGCCTGGAGTCAGCAAAACCAGCTAACTCCACCCCCCTTTGGTGGAGTTAGCTGGTTTAGCAGACAGTTTGAGGATCCAATGGAGTTAGCTGGTTTTGTCAGAAGAGCGTTTTAATATTTTTTCATTGGTTCAATATGTTTTTAACTAACACACAGAAATAAAGGGTGTTCAATAGCACTGATTTATGAAAAACAATAAAAACTAGATCTCCATATGCCTATATCTGGGCATATTGGTCGGATTGGCAGTTCAGGACAACGGCCTATCCGAACCACTAGTCGATTTTGAAAGCTGTCTTAGAACACTGTCTTCATACAAGCACGATACCACACTTGACACATGACAAACAAAACAAAACATTGAACCTCACCAAGATATTCCTTTCTATGTTCCTCGTCATACTGGCCAGCGTTTTGGTAGACCATGTGTTTTATTTGAGCCACAGTGTCTTTAGGCGAACCTCCCACATTATGTCCACCTGCAATGAACAGAAACCAAGCTGTTGCAATGATGCAAACTGACATATTTACTGAATAATAGGGATTGTGTTAATACAGTATAATGTACACTTCTATCACAATCAAATTACAAATTCATTTTATTGGACAAGTTGGGAGGTCAATTCCGTTTTAACAAATTCAAGTCAACAAGTAAAATAAAGTAAATGTGTCAAAGATTGTGCTTGTCAATTGTTTTTATACTGCCATGGCCAAGCATCTGTTACTTGGATGTTTAAAGCTGTGTTGTGCAATATTTTGGATAGGCACAAGGCCTGAAAATATGTGCTGTATAAAGGTTTTATTGAGATGCTACCAACAATGGCTGTTCCTGTTGTTGTCCCCAGTACCGCGGGAAGTAGGGGCCGCCCCTCCTCCCCCCAGGTACTGAATTTAGGTGAACCGAATAAACCGAATTTAGGTGACAAAAAAAAAAAAAAAAACCCCGACCAAAACCGCGGAAAAAATTGCGCGCGTTCACGCGCGCGCATACCGCACCCTTAACCTCCCACTACTCCACTATGAGTTCTTTTTTTTTAATAATGTTTTCTTTTTATCCCACGATTGTAACCCTTTTTCACCCGGTGCCAATTATCTAAGTGATCCTGGGAGCTACACTCCCCCTGCCAGCCTAGGGAGCCTCATGCCTCCTTCAGTGCATGAGAGCCAACTGACCTTCTTATCACCTGACAGGGGGGAGTTTCCCCGGTTGGACGTAGCGCGTGGAAGGAACACGTTATTCCAACCAGTTACTTTCCCCTACATCAGGTGCCCTGGCTGTCATGGGGGAGGCGGTATAGCGACCAGGATTACTACATGTTTTTACTACACGGCGGGGACATAGATTGGTGAAGCAATCGGAGGACGCGGCTGCTCCGGGCGCCTGGGTTTGGATCCGCCCTTCGAGACCATGGATTGCTCTCGTTCTCTCAGTCTAGGGCGCTGATGACGCGGAGGAGAAGACACGCCCCCTTCTAGCTGTGAGGCGATAGCGCAACCGACTGCGCCACCGTGCCCCTCCATTATGACTTCTAACTGTTGCTATTGTAATTTGCCATGTTTATCGGAAGGGGTAGTATTTAAATATACTGTAGTTGGACAGTTTACCACCGGTAAAGAGGATGATGACATGCTTTTGATCTACAAAGCCTTCATTGGTGTTGAGCTTCATCACTGCCATTCTCTCCCTGATCGTTCTAAATGCTGCTTTCAAGTCTGTCCGATCATCTCTCCCTGAGATGCAAATGTGTGACACAAGCACACACACACACACACACACACACACACACACACACACACACACACACACACACACACACATTTAAGGGTACATGTAAAGGGTAGATGTACAGTATGTATGACTTAAGGTTATATTATAACTTCATTGTGACATAATGTCATGCTGATCCATTGTTTAAAATGTACTCACCTTCTTCTCTGTCAAAGGTGTGTAATTTATCCAAGATAGTGCTAAGTGTTGGTTTGTACGCACTAAAAAAGTCATTGATGTTGACAATCTCAATAATGGTAGCGGAGAAAAAGAGTATTTCATAATTGGGGCTTCTGGAGAAAGAGGAAACCTGCAAAGAGATGAAAGATTATATCTGTTAACCACTTTAAACCCCAAATGGTTGAGCAGAGTCCCTCAGGGCTCGATGCTAGTATCTTTTCTGTTTTCGCTTTACATGAAATATCTTCACTGAAAATAGTTGATCTACAAGCTTACAATGCGTTGCAGCGTGACACTTTGTAAGCTTGTAGATCTGCTATTTTCTGTTTTTAGATCTGCTATTTTCTGCGAAGGTTTAAGTGGTTAAACAGAATACTGCAGATCTGTGCTAGACAACATTGAATGCATCAGAACATGTTAATTAACAACTGTAATTACTCCAAAGTCTTATGGGGAAATGATCAAAATGAAATTCAATAGGGATATGTGTCTTTAAACTTCTCATGTGACATTTAACTTTAAATGTATCCAAGGAACACTGGTGGCGTAGATTTGTGTTGCGGCTAACTAGCATTTAGCAAAGATTAATAACTTTTAAAAAAAATGATCACTTCCAATATATTAACTATAGTGACTGCATATACAAAAAGAAAATATGCAAGCTTATAATGTTGGATAATGATTGTGATTCCTGGCTGGGGACAGCTTGCACAAATGACATGACGTGTCATTCTGTGTCTATCAAATGAATTTGTTCATGTTTCTTTGATTTACCTTGGTAATAAGTTTGGTAACTGCATCTTTTGCTTGTTTAAACACTTCTTGATCAATGTTTGATGACATATCGATGGCTATATAGACGTTGAGTGTTGAGTTTTTTGGTATTCTGACTCTGAGCGTGTCCTCTGAAAAACAGAGACAGACAATTTGGCAATTTCATGACATTTGGCACAAATGTCCACTTGAACTCAAGAATGAACTAATTAGAAGTATGTGGCAAAAGTCACTGTGACCTCACAGAACACTTTCATTAGATTCCTTCAAAGTCTTCATTTACTATACAGTGCAGTATATGGTTCCCTGGAGCATCTCTGTCCCCTCACCACCAGGCCTGCACGCCAAACTCCACCTGCTCCCTGGTTGTCGGACTCAGTGCGTACTGAGAGACGAAGCCTAAGAGCAGCTGAGCGTAAATGGAGAAATGGCAACCTCCCGGAGGATCTTCTTACCTTCCAATCTCTCCTTTCTACCTTTTCCTCCTCTCTATCTGCTGCTAAAGCTGCTTTCTTCTGCACTAAAATTCAGGCTTCTGCTTCCAACCCTAAAAAACTCTTTGAAACTTTCTCCTCTCTCCTGCAACCACCTCCCCCTCCTCCCTCCTCGTCCCTGACGATTTCGCCAACTTCTTTGACAAGAAGGTGAACGATATCCGATCCTCATTCCCTCCTCCCCCGGCTGGTGCCCTGCGCACTACCCACACCCGTCCGTCTTCCACCCTCCCCTCTCTAGCTTCATCTACTCCTCTCCCCCCCCCCTCCACCTCTCTATCCCACTTTTCCCCCCTTTCCCCTAACGAGGTCCTTCTCCTTGTTACCTCTAGCCGCCCCACCTCATGCTCTCTGGACCCTGTCCCATCCCCTCTGCTGCAGTCCACTGCACCTGAACTTCTTCCCTTCTTAACCCACCTTATTAACACCTCTCTGACATCTGGTTACTTTCCCTCTACTTTCAAGACTGCCAGAGTCACCCCCCTCCTCAAGAAACCGACACTTGACCCCTCTGAAGTCAAGAACTACAGACCGGTTTCCCTTCTATCCTTCCTATCTAAAACTCTCGAACGTGCTGTGTTCAAACAACTGTCCTCGTATCTCCACCAGAACAACCTCCTGGACTCCAACCAGTCTGGGTTCAAAGTGGGTCACTCGACAGAGACTGCCCTCCTGGCAGTGGCGGAGTCACTACATGCCGCTAGAGCGAACTCTCTCTCCTCTGTCCTGATACTCCTGGACCTGTCTGCAGCGTTCGACACAGTGAACCATCAGATCCTCCTCTCTACCCTCGAGGGGATGGGTGTCTCAGGCTCTGCACTCTCCCTGTTTGCATCCTACCTGACGGGTCGCTCCTACCAGGTGATGCTGGGAGGGTCTGTGTCAGAACCACACAGGCTCACTACTGGGGTTCCCCAAGGCTCGGTTTTGGGTCCTCTTCTCTTCTCTCTCTACACTACATCTCTTGGTGCTGTCATCCGCTCCCATGGCTTTTCCTACCACTGCTATGCCGATGACACCCAGCTGATCCTCTCATTCCCCCCCTCTGACACACAAGTGGAGGCACGCATTGCTGCTTGTCTGGCTGACATCTCGGAGTGGATGTCGACGAACCACCTGAAGCTCAATCTGGACAAGACCGAGCTGATGTTCATCCCAGGGAAGGGCTGTCCTCACCGAGACATGGCCATCTGTGGTGACGTCAACTCGGACTGCGAAGAATCTGGGTGTGACCCTGGACGATCAACTGTCGTTCTCGGCTAACATCGCATCAGTGACACGGTCCTGCAGATTCCTCCTCTACAACATCAGGAGAATTCTCCCCTTCCTCACGGAGAAGGCAGCCCAGGTGCTCATCCAGGCTCTTGTCATCTCCCGCCTGGACTACTGCAACTCCGTCCTGGCTGGTGCTCCGGCATCTGCCATCAGACCTCTGGAGCTTGTTCAGAAAGCTGCGGCTCGTCTGGTGTTCAACCGCCCCAAGTTCTCTCACACAACTATCCTTCTCCGTTCTCTGCACTGGCTCCCCGTAGCGGCTCGCATTCAGTTTAAAACCCTGGTGCTAGCCTATAGGGCAGTGAAAGGAACAGCTCCTTCTTACCTCCGGGTTTTGGTCAATGCCCACACCCCGGCCCGACCACTCCGGTCTGCAACCTCGGGGCGACTGACTCCCTCGCCACTCAACGGTCCTTCTGGTCGATCGACACGGTCACGACTTTTTTCTGTTCTGGCCCCACAGTGGTGGAATGTACTTCCCACTGATGTCAGGACAGCAGAGTCACTGCCCATCTTTCGCCGCAGGCTGAAAACCCACCTCTTCAGGAAACACTACCCTTCCTCTTTGCCTGGCCTACTTGTTGTTAACTAGTTGTACGAATGCTTGTTTTATTGTTGAATTGTTTATTGGATCTTGTTTAGTCAATACAATTATTTGTTTTAGCTCCTGCTCATTTGATTTAGCTATTTTGTCTCATCTGTTTAAGGAAATAGGTAGCTGATATATTGCACTTTTACCTTAGCGCTAGCTATGCTCTTGGTTGCTTGTTATTGCAGAAAATGCACTTATAACCTCTGGTGATTAGTAGCTTTCGTTCCCTACCTTTGTTGATTGCACTTATTGTAAGTCGCTTTGGATAAAAGCGTCTGCTAAATGACTGTAATGTAATGTAATGTAATATATGGGTCTGGATAGAAATGGATGTAAACGGCAACTGGTTGGCATACTGTATCGTGCTATGTTTTGTGTAGTTTCTCCTGCCATTATATGAAAAGTTACTGCAGTTTTTCAATGACTAGATTAGAGAATTTGTATGTGCCCAGCTTGTAAACAAATATAAAGAAAAAAAAATATATTTTGTCATCAGCAAGATTAGATTAACATTAATTATCTCTGCAATGAGGTCAAACCTTTTTGTGAACAATGCTAGCAGGGCAGGGAATACACCCCGCATGTTGGACATCGGCCTCATGGTGGCGCTATACCAGGCTGCTTTATGTTTTGGCCTACAACTCTTGAACCGTAGGTCATACAATTAAAATAGATTTTCCCCTGGATTCCTTGGACCATGATGCAACCGCAACCATTTCTGCCTACAGTAACTACATTTTCCACACTTTTTGCTTCTATTCCAACAGATTTTTTTCAAAAATCACACAAATCGCTACACGTAATCTCTGGAGTCCTGTGATAAACGTATCATTCAGATTTTTCATATTCCATTCCGATTGGATATAATTGCCGTACAGAGTTTGCAGGCGGGACCTATTTTATAAAAAGCATCAGATTTTTATTTCAGTGTATTGATTGAAACAGTTGTACTGATTATTGCTCCATCACTAGGCATACGATAAAGGCAGAGGCTGGCCACGGGTTATGTAACCGCTTTAACCCTGGCATCCTAATTTTGGGCATGTCAAATAAAATACAAAAATATATATATTTGAAAAGGTTTCCAAAGTTTTCAAAAGTTTCAACAGGTTGCACTGCGACACTGCCAAGCTATGTGCAAAGTTTAATCGGAATCCAATCTTACATATAGGAGCTGTGGCTGTTATAAACACATGGACACACACAAGGACAGAAGTGACTGCAATACACAAATCAATTTAATTCAATTTAGGTTTCAGGAAATATTGTTCCAAAAACTTACCAGGTTGTAGCTCAGTGAGCCTTTGTTTGATTGAAGCACCGAAAACCTCAGAGACTTCCTGTGCAGTATCATATGTAGTATGTCGGTCTGTAACAGGAGCCAAGTTCACATACTGGATAGGATGTTGGATTTGATTCCAGGAAAGTTTCTGACTAATTAAATTAAATTCTAAAGATACGCTAGATTTAAAGGGGTTACACCATGAATTTCTTTTTTTTTTTTGGTTTTTAGTATTTTTTGGGCTCCCCAGTGTCTCTTGTACCCAAAAAAATATTTTTTTCAAACATCCAGTCATTCATGCTCATTTCATGGATTTCCTGAATGGGCGTGTCTGAACAGGCCATTTCAGAATGGCAGGGCAAGTGATGTCACTTGCCCTGATTTTGCATTGATGATGGCCAGACAGAATTGCTCAGTAGCTCCCCCCTGCCCAATAGGACGTTTTGGTATTGCAGCTGAAAAAGCTTGGAATGACAGACAGTCAGATTGTGAGAAAAAATATCTGGATGTTTTTTAGGCTTACAACCTGTTTAAAACGTATTAGGGGGCAATATTTATATATAATATATTTGTTTTAAATTCATGGTGTAGCCCCTTTAATCAAATATTTTCATTTTTTATATTAAAACACTATTTCGACATGAAATGCTTTTCACGTCGTGTATGGCAACTTGATTTGAGTGATAGGCCTACTCGTATATTGTTTTGGAATGTAATTGTAGCTTCAAAAAATCATAAATGTAGGTTGAGAAGGGGTCAGGCCCCCTTTTATCTGTAATATCTTACTATAACACGCAGGTTCCATCCCAGTCCATTGGCCATTTTCTTGGCACCATCGTTCACGCAAGCCCACCAAAAGTAAGTTGTTAAGGCAGCTGTATGTCACCTTGTCATGTCTATGCACCTTTCTGGCGCCCGCTGGAACACCAGGATCAGCGCATTTACTGTCCGCTGTGAAAAACATAGCAGAAAATTATACTTATTGTCTATATCTATCTTTATCATTTGTTGTTGTTGTTTCCATATGATGTCTTTGCCTCTTCATAAAACTATACAAAAAATAATAATAATAACTAGAAAAAGTGCTTCTCGGAGCACAGGTCTCCAGGTCAGGTAGGTTATTGTGGGCCAGCAATGTTCGGAATTCGCCAATCAGAATGGAAAATAAAAAATCGGACGGAACCGTCTTGATCACTTGACTATAAAGATAATGTGTACCGATTTGCATGATGTTTGGACAACATTTGTAGGAGTTATAAAAAATAAAGTTTTACAAAATTCAGCCTCCTGGTGGCGCTATAATAGGGCAATGTTAACAAGGCCACCCTTTGGTGGCATTTGTTCCTCAACGTAACGTGAATATGTGTGCGAAGTTTCACCACAATCGGACGCTATGTGTTCATGATTTGCGGCATTTTGTTCATAACGGGCCACTCCTGCAAACTTAAGATGTGAATCTTAGCCAATCAGGATGGAATATGAAGAATCAGATCTGTCTTGATCACACCACTATAGAGATCATGTGCACCGATTTGTGTGAAATTTGGATAAAATCTGAAGGAGTAATATTTAAAAAATGGTTTAACATAAGTCGGCCTCCTGGTGGGGCTATAAAAGGCAGATGTGAAAAATGCAGGGCAAAGGTCTTTCCTTGGCCTCTAGGGAGTGTGCATACAAAGTTTTACACAGATCGGTGCAGTTATATGTAAAAACACGAATAGCGCCACCATGAGGCTGATTTAAAAAATGTCAAGTGGCATTTCTTCCCCGGCCTAGTGGGAATGTGCGTGCAAACTGTTCACGTAAATTTCACGCTGTGTTAATGATTTGAGACATTTGGATCAAAACGGAGCACTCCTGCAAACTTTGGGAGCCAATCTCAGTACAATCAGGATTGAATATAAAAAATGTGAAAGACCCGTTTCGTTTAATGACTATAGAGATACTGTGTACCGATTTGCCAAGGAGGCCAATTTTTGCAAAACAATTATGTTTAGATTACTCATACAAATGTTGTCCAAACATCACGCAAATGGCTAGGCCTACATATTAACTCTTTCAAGTGATCAAGACGGATCTGTCCGATCCGTCCGATTTGTCACATTCCAGCCTGATTCGCAAATTCCGAACATTGCTGGCCCACACTAACCTACCTGACCTGGCGGAGACCAGGCGGAGAGCACTTTTTCTAGTTGTGTTATCCTTTTAACAGAATGTGAAATCGTACCACTGTACTTTTTGCAAACTGTTAATAAAGTATTCAATCAATAAATCAATAATCTAGAGACACAGGAAGAGTCAGTTAAATCTCGACACAGGGACAGTCTGTGTCGAGAGGTTCCTGCCTGAGGACTCCTGCATTCTGGCATCATGTAAAAGCTTTCATCTAGACACTGTGTCATTTGTGTCAGTCTGTGTCTAGATGTTGTTGTTAACTATGTAAGTGTATTAGTATTCAGTATTTACAGGCTGTTTAGGACTTACTATCCTGGCTGCATATAGGTGTTGTTCCTGTCCACTTGCCGTTTGGTTGGCAAACTCGTGAGGCTGAGCCACGGAATCTGTACCCAGAGAAGCATTCATATGTTGTTTCATTACCCACATAGTACTTCTCCTGAAGAGGGTAAATGCTGCCTTGCTCCAGAACAGTTGGGTCAGGGCATTCGACCACTGCAAAAATAAATAAAACAATGTTAGTTAAAGCAACTCAAAATATTGTTGAGATATCTTCAATAGTTGCTCCATTAGAAATCATGTATCCAAAATAGTGTCCCCTTTGACTTACTGTAGCCTACATTGCAGAGTGAAACAGGTCTCAAAGTCACAATTTTAGCACACAAACAAATGCGAACAATGCTAATGTATGAAATTACAAAACCCAGCTAAGCATTTATTTTTTGCATCTGTTTACAATGAATTAGTAATGGTATATCTCCTTTGATCTACCAAATGCAGAGTAATAAACATGTTGATGCGGTTGCAGAAGCGTAGCTACCGGATCTTCTTCATATTTAAATGAGCAAAATCTGCACAAAATATATTTTTTTCCAAATAATGCTGAGCTGAGTTTTGTAATTTTATACATTGGCAAAATCTTCTTTGTTCACATTCGCTTAACCAGAGAAAATGTTGTTAAAATCCTAATTTCTAGGAAGATGTGGCTACTAGCCAATCAGCACTTACGTCCAGGGGTGTCGTGGAGGGGGGACGCGGGGGAGCGGCGCTCCCTCACTTCTCTAACTGCTTAAAAAAAAAAAAAAGATTTATTATGATTTTTATTTTTTATATTTATTTTTTTAAATGATTTTTTTTAAATCATTTGCACATTTAAAAGCAACACAATTGTAACAACAGCATAATATTGGGTTGTGCAGGTGAGATTTAGAAAACCCTTAGAAAAATCTTCAGTGAATGCTTTTAGGGACTACATAGAATGCGGAGGGAGAAAGGTTCCAGCCGCACTTGTACCCCTTATTAACTGTAATATGCTCATTCCATGCAGCTCGGCAGAATGCGAGCGCGCGGCTTTAGTTTGATGAACCTCATACAGAACGTGTGTCGGCTCTGATGTTTATTAGACAGCATGGACCTCCGCTCAGGTCCTGGAATCCAGAGCCTTATGTCAAGACTTGGCTGACAGCACATTGCGCGGCAGAAAGCACAAAAACCAGAGAGGCACAACCTGTCATGTCAGATAACCCAGACTCACTTTGGCAGTTTTTATAAGACAGGGGTTATTGGCGTCTTTTTGGTTTGTTTTATTTTATTTGTATTCTTATTTCTTCCTCAATTTTGTTTAAGAATTAATGTGCTATCCATGACATGCTGTCACCAGTTTAACAGTTCAGTTCAGTTTAACAGTCTGTTATATGATGATGATCGAATATTGGCTAAATGTTTATAATTTCTTCTGTCCAAACAATGAAAAGCACTAAGAAAGGGCAAGTGAGTCTCTCATTAATTAAGCATGATGAGCCATGTGTTTTCCACAAAACAATTAAATATCATTGAATATAATTGCACCCTTGTTATTAGGCTACTATATGTTATCATAGTGCGTTTTAACGCAGCGTGGCCTGGTGCAGCACGGCGGAGTGGTTGCGTGCGGGGGGGGGGGGGGGGGGGGGGATTTTGTGGGAGGGGGGGTGGATCAGAGCTTAACCCTAAAACCGAAATAAAGTAACAAAAAAAAACTCCAATCCGCTCAAGACCCACAAAAATGTTGACGCATGCAAGCGCGTGTCAAGAGGTGTGCTCCCCCACTTCCAAAATTAGCACTACAACACTGAATATACATACTGTATGCACATAACACTCTAGCTAGGTTAACTTCAGTCTAATACTCTAACTGTAGTCCAGTTGACAAAACAAAAACTACACAGAAAAAAGTAACACACTGTGCACGATCGCATCGCACCAACAACAACAAATACAATTAATTATGTTGAGCATTATAATCATATAAATGACACCATTTCCACGGCGGGAGGAAAAGGGGGGGGAAAGGCTATGCACCAACAACACAAATACGTTGATCATTAATTTATAGGCCTAGTGTCTTATCACTCATAACATAAGACAGGGGCGGACGCACTGTAGGCAAAGTCAGGCCCGTGCCTTACCTTGAATACACCGTGCCTTCCCTCCGCCAGACAGCTTTTTGTGTATTTGCTATGATGGAATATCGCCCACTATACTTACTCACCCTTCCACACCGGGCAGCGCTCCTTGGTCCGTAGGCTCTCTGAATTTGCACACGGCCGGGGGACCTGGCATACACAAGACCCTATAAACAGCAGGCTCAGGGCCACACACAGGCTCCTCATGATGGACCAGTTAAAAGACAGCCTCCCTTCAGCCTCAGTAATATATAAAAAAAAAACTAAAACACCTCCATAAAATGACCAGCACTAACCTACACAACTAACAATGTCCTTAAGAGCTAATGTTCAGTACTGAATGGCATCCAGATGAACTCAGTGTGTGTCTATCTTCCCTTATAACTATTCCGTTTCTGTCCCTCCTCCTTCCCGTTGGCCAAATTTGGCCTCGAATGTGAGCATGGTCAGAGTAGAGCAAGACAGAGAGGGGATAATGCTGTAGATTAAATAAAGATTACATAATAACTATCTAGTAGCATAAAATGGTTTAACGTAGTGCAAAGTTTGAATGCAAACCTGCTGATGATCAGATCACTCTACCTTCTGAGCCGGTTATAAATACGATGGAAGCCTGATGTAGTTGTTGTTAATGGAGAGAGGAGTAAGAGAGGAATTATACAAAAATATTTAGGCCTAAAACAAGTTTGGACTTTATGTTAGAATCGACTGCAGGAGTAGGACTAACATGTGTGTACTGGTGTGTGTTCAGAATTATGATAATAGTAGGTGGGGGCAAAAGACAAACCTGTAGACAGTTAGTAATCAAACAAATCAAAATTTTATCAGGAGAAATTGATTTCCTTCGTTGATCCGTCTGTCTGTCTGTCTGTCTGTCTGTCTGTCTGTCTGTCTGTCTCTCTCTCTCTCTCTCTCTCTCTCTCTCTGTCTCTCTCTCTCTCTCTCTCTCTCTCTCTCTCTCTCTCTCAACTGAATTGCATGTATTTGTGTCAATAAACACAACCTTGAACCTTGAACAGTGCTGTGCTTATTTGGTCAAGCACAGTATGTATTTGCTAAATTGATCACCATCAATGATTACCAGAGGAAGAAGACAAACAGCTTGTAGATCGGCTATTTTTGAAACATTTAGATGAAATACAATCTAACCCAAATGGACCCGGTTGAGTTGAAGCCCATGCCCCATACCCACCCCATAACCCCCCACCCAACCCACCCTCATCGCCCCAACTTTGGAAGAAATGTAAGAGGAAACATTAGGAACGTATTGCTGCATGAGGCCCATTGTTCTTGCCTATTAATAATAATAATAATAATAAGTGCAATAATAATAATAATAATAATAATAACTAGAAAAAGTGCTCCTCGGAGCACAGGTCTCCGCCAGGTCAGGTAGGTTATTTTGGCCTCCTGGTGGCGCTATAATAGGCCAAAGGGTGCCATTTCTTCCTAGGCCGTGCACGGCAATCTGCATTCGTGATTTGAGGCATTTTGTGCTAAAAATGTGTTTTGCTAAATTTGACCTGCTGGTGGCGCTATAACAGGCCAATGTTAAAAGGGTGGCATTTCTTCCTCAACATAGTGTGAATATGCGTGGAAAGTTTCACCGCAATCAGACGCTGTGTTCATGATTTGCAGCATTTTGTTCAAAACAAGGCACGACTGCAAACTTTAGTTGTTAATCTTAGCCAATCAGGATGGAATATGAAAAATCAAATAGATCCCTCTTGATCACATGACTATAGAGATCATGTGTACCGATTTGCGTGAAATTTGGATAAAATGGGAATGAGTAATATATAAAAAAAGGTTTTACATAAGTTGTCCTCTTGGTGGCGCTATAAAAGGCAGATGTGAAAAATGCAGGGCAAAAATGCAGGACTCTAGGGAGTGTGCATACAAAGTTTTATACAAATCGGTGCAGTTATAGGTAAAAACATGAATCGGCGTGTTATAGCGCCACCATGAGGCTGATTTGAAAAATTTTAAGTGGCATGTCTTACTGGGCATAGTGGGAATGTCCGTGCAGAATTTCAGGGGAATTGCATGCTGTGTTCATGACTTGAGGCATTTTGTTCAAAACGGAGCATTCCTCCACACTTTGGAAGTCATTTTTAGCCAATCAGGATGGAATATGAAAAATCTGAAATATCAGTTTGGTTTAATGACTATAGAGATATTGTGTACTGATTTGCGTGATGTTTGAACAAAATCTGTAGGAGTACTGTCAAAAAATGTGTTTTGGAAAAAGAGGTCTCCTGGTGGCGCTATAACAGGCCCATGTGAAAAACTTGGGGCAAAGGTTCTGAATTGGCATCCAGGGAGTGTGTGTGCACAGTTTCGCTGCGATCAAGGCAACGGTGTCGGAGATTAGCTGTTCACGGACGGACGGACACACGGACACACACACGGACACACACACACACACACACACACACACACACACACACACACACACACACACACACACACACACACGGACACACACACGGACGGACGGACAGGGTGCAAAACTTACTCTCTCGCCATGCCTTTCGGCCTGGCGGAGACAATAATAATGTTGAACATCTGGAAATGTATTAGAACGTAATTTATCTTGAACAGCTCACTTTAGGATATAGGCTTTAAATTATGTTATTACTTGATTTGCCTAAAGAAAGAATACGATATTGACTGGTTGAAATGACTGCTGAGGTGCACTCAAAGGCTTGCAGCAGGCAGAGGCCTGCATTTCCTTTATGTGCATTTCCTGTATGTGAGCTACACTTGCTGCATACGTGACATACAGCCTGCATCTGATCAGTGAGGTCAAGGAGTACCCAATATTTGAGAGTTTTAACCAAATGTTACATGCACACATGCAAGTGTGAATCATTTGATTTTCTGATTAATGATTTAATTTAATCATATATAATTGCTGATAATATGCAGTATAATTGCATTTACTGAATTATGCTCAGGTATAAGACACATTTTGGGGGACATTAAACCCCTCAGTATGCCCATATATGGCCATGCTGATAATGTCGTGCAAGGTGCAAGGTGCAAGGTAAGTATTTTTTTGTGGGTGTGGGTAGCTGACAAGTCACAGATACACCCACATACAGACACCCTGACTTCTGAGAATCACCTATAGCGTCTGACTTCTAAGAATAGGCATGCACGCCTATGTGCACGCAAATACACACACACTGACTTTCTTAAACTTTCGAAAAGTCACCTACGTGCACACACACACACTGATGTCTGGAGAGCTTACTTTAGACCGTACTACCGTATAAAGGGGCGCTCACAAGAGCATCAGAGGCAGAGGCTGGGGAGACAGAGGCTGAGGGAGACTTAGGAGGTTTTTGACACGGACGGCTGTTGGGGGCCCTATGGGCCCCTTAGGCTCTTAGATTTTGGGGCATCTTCTCTTGCACCTTGCTCAGATGTTAAACAGTCATGGCTCCATATCGAGGAAGGTAAAAAATGACTTAAATTAAGAAGGTAAAAAAAATACTTAAATTAAGAAGGTCAAAATTACTTAAATTAGGAAGGTAAAATATTACTTAAACAATGAATTAAATCAAAACGGGTAAATTTCTCTATTTTGAGATTAAACCTATTTAGTGCTACTTTAAGGACATTTCTGGAATTACCAAATTTAGACTAGCCTGTATTTCAGGCTGAATGAGATCTAAATGGAACCTCCTCTTTTTAATCTAAAATTCGAAATAGGTTTACAAGTCTAAATTAAGGCATTTGTAATCTGACCAGACAGACATGAAACATTACTAGATTTCATTTCTATTGGTATTTTGTATTTGTATTTTGTATAGTTAAATACACCTCTGTAATCCCACTATGAACTGAGCAAATAAAGGGAAGCTTTTAATCTTCCAAAAAGCCTCATTTTCTGAGTTAGTGTTAAAGATAAATAGACTAGGGGTTTCTTCTGAAGGACACCACCAAGCCCTCGGTGAGTATGAGAATTCCACACTACGGCAACATACATACACATTCAATACACACCCCATACAGGTAGAGATTTGTAACTGAGTTTGATGCCAACTGTTGATGCAATGCTGTGCGGAGTAATGTATCGACTAATGTTTTTGGATTGCAATGTTTGGTATGCAATGAGTTGTGAGCATTGAGTTGTTTTGCAATGACGGTGTGCTATAATGATGTGCTGTGGGTTGGCATGGTGGCGTAAAGAGTGATATGGTTTGCATGTGTTGGCTCATTATCCCTATGTGTGACTGGATTTAAGAGTAACGATAATTCTCTGGGTGGTAGGCCATGGGTGGGTGTAACGCATGAGCTTCAGTGCATTTCTCTAGTCAGAGGAGTAAGATAGGTTGTTTCAATGGAGTCTTTTGACTGAGTGAAGGTCAAGTTGATGTTTCTGTTGAAGCTGGCCAGTAAGTTTAGGGGGCCCCTCTGCCTCCTGCCTTTTTTATAACGGGGTTATCCTCAGATCCATAGTTTGTCTTAAGTCGGGGACTGGATATTATGGTAGTGGATCAAGTTATTAAGGGCTTACAGATGGTGACCAGACTTAGACTAAAAATTAGCCGCTAATTCCCTGAAGGCCACGGGCCTGCTAACACGGTCGAATTTGCTCTGAAATCACCATGGCGGAGAACAGGTGGTTCGTCCGTCGCCACAAGTAAATATACAGTTTATGCACTTCTGTGTGTTTCTTGTTTAAAAGGTCCCTGAGGACGGGGACCTCCTATCTGTATTGAACGCCGCTCCAGTCGTGGTCTGGAACGGTTAATAATAATAATAATAATAACGACTAGCATTGGTGTCTCCAAGGAAAACTTTATTATTTATTATTTAAAGCAAGCAGCTCAAAGTGATTTACATAAGATGCATTAAAACAGGAAACAGATTAAAATATATTAAACAAGGAAAACACAATGATTAAAGGAGTAGTTCACCCCAAAATGACTTAAGCCTTGAATTTATCAAGATTTTTTTAAACATTATTATTCCTGAACAAATATTCTAATATTTGATGAATTGAAGTGAACAGGAGGTCAAACTTGACAACAGCAACACTGTGTTAGAAAGCCTGTTTATTTCCCTTTTAAATGGAGCCATTGGTAAGGTATTTGCTCATCCCACAGATAATTGTTCTTTACAAATGAGGCTCCGTTTAGAAGAGAAATAAACAGACTTTACAACAATATAAAGGTTATTGTCAAGAAACATTGTTACAATAGAGGAATCATCTACCAAACACTTTGTTGTGATATTTTGTGAAATTGATATATAAACAATTGAACTACCCCTTTTATGTAACATATAAAATAACACAGGAAACAATATTCTTTTTTAAATTACTATACAGCTAACATTCTTGCAGTAATAAGAATGTTAAATGAAATTCAATGATATAAATGGTGAGATGTTTTCTTAAATCAGCGCAGAACAAGTTATTATGCATCTTTTTTTCATCATTTATAACAACACACTTTATGAATCTACAGCAGTGGCTCTCCAACTTAAAACAATATTTCAAGGATCCCCATAATTCTGAGAGTGTAAGGGTGCAATCGGTTCTATTTGTACACTCTCAGAGTTACAGACCTTTAAGGATCCATTTGGTTCTATTTGTGCACTCTCAGAGTTACAGACCTGTAAGGGTCCATTTGGTTCTATTTGTACCCTCTCAGAGTTACAGATATGTAAGGGTCCATTTGGTTCCATGTGTACACTCTCAGAGTTACATATCTGTAAGGGTCCATTTGGTTCTATTTGTACACTCTCAGAGTTACAGACCTGTAAGGATCCATTTGTAACCCCTCTCAGGGAACCCTGAGGGTCCCTGGACCACACTTTGAGAACCACTGATGTACATAAAATATCATGGCATTAATACATGTTTCAATATTGATTGATTGGCAGTTTAAAACAGTACAGCAGAAAAAGTATGAATCATCATGTCAGACGATACATTACATATTGTTGTTGTCAGGCAGAAACCTCCTTTCTCCAAAGTTCAAGTTTGTATGTTTTGTTGTAAAATAACTTCATACATGAGTGTCACACAAAAGTAGTGAACATAGCAGATCTACAAGCTCACAACGCCTCGCGGTGCGAGGCGTTGTGAGCTTGTAGATCTGCTATGTTTCCTGAGAAGTAACGTTTTTTGAAAATATGAGGTTTCTCCGCCCGACTTCGAGGAAATGATCAACAACACTAAAAGCAACGATACATGTATTTACAGAAGTGAGTTGTTTGACTGTCTGGGATCAAATTATTTATAAGTCACATTACAATGTATCTATAAGTCACATTACAATGTATCTATAAGTCACATTACAATGTATCTATAAGTCACATTACAATGTGAGAACAGTCATGTTTTTTGTTTCTTCTTCTAACCCTTTTGTTCTCCCCAATTTAGTCGTTATGCTAATTAAGTCCTCCCCACACACATTGTGTATGTGTTGTCACTGCTGTTGTATCCTACTGACTCTATCTGCCATTGAGGAGCCCCCACCGGGAGGACGTAGAGTCTCCCTCCTACTCCTCCCGCCCAACACTCCCTGCTGACAGGCTCCGCCCCCCCAGCCCGTAGGAGTACATCCAGTGACAATTATCACCCTCCTCCCGCCCGACTTCCCTCCCCCGAACACAAGCCAATTGTGTTCGTATAGACGCTCGACAAAGCCGGATGCACCGCGGCGGTGGTGGCCAGGTACTTTACCACTGCTCCACCTAGTGGAGGTGGGTGGTACTTTACCACTGCTCCACCTAGTGGAGGTGGGTGGTACTTTACCACTGCTCCACCTAGTGGAGGTGGGTGGTACTTTACCACTGCTCCACCTAGTTGAGGTGGGTGGTACTTTACCACTGCTCCACCTAGTGGAGGTGAGCAGATACTTTACCACTGCTCCACCTAGTGGAGGTGAGCAGATACTTTACCACTGCTCCACCTAGTGGAGGTGAACAGATACTTTACCACTGCTCCACCTAGTGGAGGTGAGCAGGTACTTTACCACTGCTCCACCTAGTGGTGGTGGGCAGGTACTTTACCACTGCTCCACCTAGTGGTGGTGGGCAGGTACTTTACCGCTGCTCCACCCGAGCTCCTTCCAACAGCCATGTTTTTCAGTCAGATTGAAATGTTTGAGGAATCCAGACGTTACATGTCTGTTGGTAGAACGTTCCACATTGTGGTGGCAGTGCAGTAGAATGCATTATTTAACCACCAATACACCAAGGTGATGCGACACCTTGTGAACTTGTTGATCGGCTATATTCACTACCACTTTAGTTATTATTTTTGTTTAATTTATAGATAGTTTTTTAAATGTATGAAACTCTTTTGATTTTTTTTTTTCATTTCAATTTCATTTCTGATAATTTGTATTATAATTTTTTTAAATCTTTTGATTTGAAATCATAACAATAATATTAAAGGATATTCACTCCTGACCAATGAAAATGGGTCCGCGACCTATAGCCGATCTACAAGTTCACAACATGTCGCAACACAACGCTTTGTGAGCTTGTAGATTGTCACAACTAAAGGGTTTATTTTAATGTATGAAATTGTTTTCACATTGTTTGACATTCATTTATTTTATGATTAATCTAAATTGTTTTTATCTTTGAAAAATATGATATATACATTAAAGAGTAGTTCACCCAAAAAATGACTTATTTTCTACACCCCATGAAGCCTTGAATTCATGGAGATATTTTAGTTTTTGTTGCCTTCCTGAGCCAATCATTGATAACCGGCTGCACTTCCGCTAAGAGACTGAAAAGAGACTATTTTGAAGTTAAGGCTTCATGGGGTGTGTATTGATAGAAAATACGTCATATTTTGGGTGAACTACTCCTTTTAATATGTATTTGGCCACGGACCCCCATCTGTAAATGTTTTGTGCCAGGGACCCCCCAGAAGAGAAGGTTTGTGTAAAAAAGAAATGTCGTAATACTTTCAAGATTAAAAAAATAGCAGATGTACAAGCTCACAGCGCGGCACAAAGTGACAAAGTGACAAAGTGACGCGCTGCGAGCTTGTAAATCTGCAATTTTTGAATAGCCAACGTATAAAATATGGATAAAGTGGTCAAAATGATTGTGATGCTGTATTAACACATTTTGCTGGGGACCCCCTGGAATTTTACAATGAAACATGGTATTAATACATGTTTCAGTACACATAACCAGTGTAGATTTAACAATGAAACATGGTATTAATACATGTTTCAGTACTTAACTGATACTTTGTGACAATGATGATTTCACTACACAACTCTTTCACACATCCAAGGGAGAGGGTAAGAACATGAATCGTCAAACCATCCTCTAACAGCCCTTCCATTAAAATAGTAAACACAGTCTTGGGCTCCTTTGTTGTTATCAGGCTCACCAGGGTACCAGAACCTGTAGAGAAAAAAAGAACATTTCATTCATTTCAATACATTTACAACAATGATTTATTTTCTCTCTAAATGTTTAGTTTTTTAACCTCTTAAACCCTGGAGTCTCTATGTGTAGCATGTTACTATAGATGAACATATTGTGAAAAGTATTGAAAATATGTCTTAAGTGTTTAATCCTTCTTCTTCGTGTCCGGCCATTTTCTATATCACGTCTTTCCAGTGGTTGGCGCAGGCTAGTGCAGCTAGATATAATTTAGATATAAATTGTCTGTCTGTCTGTCTGTCTGTCTGTCTGTCTGTCTGTCTGTCTGTCTGTACTAATAAGTGTCTGTCTGTTTGAATACACTAACAGACTGCATTGGTGTACACTAGCTGTGTGTGTGTGTGTGTGTGTGTGTGTGTGTGTGTGTCTGTCTGTCTGTCTGTCTGTCTGTCTGTCTGTCTGTCTGTCTGTCTGTCTGTCTGTCTGTCTGTCTGTCTGTCTGTCTGTCTGTCGACACTATTAAGTGTCTGTCTGTCTGTCTGTCTGTCTGTCTGTCTGTCTGTCTGTCTGTCTGTCTGTCTGTCGACACTATTAAGTGTCTGTCTGTCTGTCTGTATAAATGTGTACACTAACTGTCTGTATGCCTGTCCGTCCGTGTAACTAAGTAAGTGCGGCACAAAGTGACACAGAGTGATGCACTGCGAGCTTGTACATCTGCTGTCTGTCTGTCTGTCGACACTATTAAGTGTCTGTCTGTCTGTCTGTCTGTCTGTCTGTCTGTCTGTCTGTCTGTCTGTCTGTATAAATGTGTACACTAACTGTCTGTATGCCTGTCCGTCCGTGTAACTAAGTAAGTGCGGCACAAAGTGACACAGAGTGATGCACTGCGAGCTTGTACGTCTGTCTGTCTGTCTGTCTGTCTGTCTAATGAAGGTACAGTCTTACGTTGGTGAGGTCAGTGGTGTTCCATCCAACCACTTAAAGGATCCTTCCTCCTCTCTGTCAGTCAAACCAATCCACACGTGGCCACTGGGAACAACTCTCTCAACAAGGTCCTGGACAGAAAAGCTGCTGGTTACTTAGTCTGGGAGGCATTGCGTCGGAGCTTGGACAGCAGGGGCGCGGCCACTGCGTTGTGATTCGTTTAAACATTGTTGCTTCACATTACAATACAGGCGGGTGGGTGGGGGTCAGTGAGTCCCCCCACCCGTTGATCAACTTCCTTTGATCAGTCGAAGATCAATGTCTCTATCTAATTAGCAACTGCATGTCAGGAAGCTTGGGTGATGTCTTCAGCTTAACAATAGAGATGCAAATCACACTTCACACCCCTGCACTCTAGGCTATCAGCCACATGTTCTGTAGACATTTGTCCTGTGCTTGAATAGCCCAGAAGTGCAGACAGTTACTAGGTCTGAATAAACACATTATTCTTTTAGCAAGGTTTCATTTCTATCTGTTTTGACTTGCATACTGTTATATAAAATATAAGCAAATAACGGCCAATATACGACAATACTCTACCATACAGATTGTATAAGTTATATAGTATTAATATACTCTACCATACAGATTGTATAAGTTATATTGTATTAACACATCGGGTGCCGAACACGGTTTCAACCATGTTTTCACAGAGTGGCGCTTTGGTGCCGAACACGGTCTGAACCGTGTTTGGTGTCTTTTTGTTTTTTTTTGTTTTTTTTCCACACGGGAGGGGCTGGAGCAGCCCTGGTATCACCCACCCTGGGCAAGACCTGGGATGTTGGTTGTCTAGGAAGTTGACAACCGGAAACGGTTGAATTTGGCGGAAGTACCGCCCAAGGAAATGACGTTGATGCTTTACAAATCTGTTAACATTCTCCGTTGAAAACGAGTGTTGTGATTGGTCAAAAAATATAGTTTCCGGGGGAAACGGAAATCCTGTCCACTCGGACTTCCTAGACACTCGATGCTTTAGGTCGTGACCAGGCTCTTCTTTTCGCAGATGAGTGAGGCTGGGACCGAGGTTAGGTATCACCCGTGGTGATTCTGAGAAGGATAGGCCAGATGGATCATCGTGTCAAAAAACATGGCTCCCATCCGCTTCCGTTCTATTTCCTTCTCTAAAACCCCTATAACTCTGGAACTTTTTACGCTGGGGAAAATGACTCATTTTGTATGCACGATCGCATAGCCTCAGAACTTGTTGAAAAACGAATCCCTCACTCTGGGAGCTACGGTAAAGAGTATGTTGACTCATTTTACAAACTCATCTTACGTCTAAAATACACTTTTTGGCCAGAAAAGAAAATATTTCACCGGAATTAAAACATGTTTTTGGTTACTCCACAGTGCCCTCTACAGATCTGGTCAATGGAATTTTCCTATTGACCAGATTCTTCCTTCCGGTGAAATATTTTCTTTTCTGGACAAAAAGTGTATTTTAGACGTGAGGCGGCTCAGAGTGTTCCCACTGAGTAGAGTAGGCTTTCAACTCCATAAAACCCTCTTTGTTTTGGTGAGTAACAAAAGTGTATTTTTTATTTTTACTACAGACGAGAGGCGCTACCGCAGTGCGAGGGGAAAGAATGGAAAGTGCCATAGCGTTAAGGAGAACTCCTTCTAACGCTATGGACCAGAGCTAAAGTACCATAGCATTAAGGAGAAGTCCTTCTAACGCTATATGGACCAGAGCTAAAGTACCATAGCGTTAAGGAGAACTCCTTCTAACGCTATGGACCAGAGCTAGACAGGCATAACTTTGTGAGTGTCTGGTAGGCTACAGCTCTTCTGTCCTCTGATAAGCGATTAACCCTTTCACACTCCATGGCTTTTCTCGAGTAGCCTAATGTTATACAAAGCAGCCAGGTTGAGGCCATTGTTTAAAGGAGGAGTTCACCCAAAAAATGACTTATTTTCTACCAATTGCACACCCTATGAAGCCTTGAAGCCTTCTTTTTAGTTTTTGTCGCATTCCTAAGCTAATCATTTGATTCCCGTCTCCTACCGGTTAATGTATCCGGTAGGAGACACACAAAGTAGATTATTTGTGTCTCCTACCGGAAATACACACGGTCATCAAATTATTGTCTTAGGAATGCCACAAAAACAAAAATAAATCCATGAAATCAACGCTTCATGGGGTGTGTAATTGATAGAAAATAAGATTTTTTTTGGGTGAACTCCTCCTTTAAGGTGTTAAAGACGGCTCGCCGCTGACGGTGCGTGCTCGCTCGTGCATGTGGAGTTCACAGCCCCAAGCCCCCATAATAGCTTCAGAGCTAAGGGGGCGCCGTCCTCCTGAGCTCCCCCTACAGCTCATCCCTGCACGCACGCACGCACGCACTCACTCACTCACTCACTCACTCACTCACTCACTCACTCACTCACTCACTCACTCACTCACTCACTCACTCACTGGGTCAATCCACACATATCCGTTCGCCTCCGTTCCGCGTCCGTTTCCGTTCGCCGGAAGTCCAAATCCACTCTCATGTTAAAAAAAAAAACGGGGCCGTACTGTTCCGTTTTTTTTTAACATGGGAGTGGATGGGACTTCCGGCGAACGGAACCGACGCGGAACGGAGGCGAACGGACATGTGTGGATTGACCCACTCACTCACTCACTCACTCACTCACACACTCACACACACACACACACACACACACACACACACACACACACACACACACACACACACACACACACACACACACACACACACACATACCTCTTTTTCTTTGCTCTTTATATTTACTCAGATTAATGATAAATGATGAACAACATGAAATAACAATGAATAAAAACAGTGATGTCTCACTGACCACAACGAAGCATCTTCAGCACATTTGGGTTTTCAATTAGTCGGTTGTATCTGGACTGTATCTGGTCCTTCTGGTCGGTCATGTGGTTGTATCTGGACTGTAGATGCTCCAGGTCTTTGACCAGGTTGTCTTTCTCTTTCATCCATTCAGAATCTGTAAGAAGAATGAACAAACATGAGTTTTACATACAACTGTGTTCGATGTGACCTCCTTAAGGAGGCTGTATAGTGTGTCTGTGTTCCTTCAACCTTAAGTTAAATTTAACTGTTTAGTACATACATACATATTTAACTTTATGTTAAACTTAACTGTTTAGTACATACATACTGTACATATTTAACTTTATGTTAAAGGGATAGTTCACCCAAAAAATATACTTTTTTTCTATGGGGTCACCCCATGGAGACTTGAATTAATGGATTTTTTTTTGTCTCATTCCTAAGCCAATAATTTGATGACCAGTAGACCGGTAGGCAGCGATTCCGGTAGGAGACGCAAAGGAGACTCTCTGTGTCTCCTACCAGAACCGCTGCCAGTCATCAAATTATTGGTTTAGGAATGAGACAAAAACAAAGAAATATCCATGAATTCAAGTCTCCATGGGGTGACTAATCCATAGGAAAAAAAATACATTTTGGGGGTGAACTATCCCTTTAAACTTAACTGTTTAGTACATAAAGACATATTTAACTTTGTTAAACTTAAAGGGATATTTCACTTTCAAACATGTTTGGTATCATTTTAACATCTCTAGCTTCTGTGTTTTACCCCAGACAGTTACTTGATTCAGTATTTAGATGTTTTATATACATTTTATCAGACACACCCCCTTCCTATACAAACCCATTGTAACTTCAATGATAGATTCATTGAAATCACCCGTCTCTGCTTATGGTGACTGATATTGGCCTTCTAATGTGTGAGAGGGCCGTGTTTTTTCCATTACCTTTTTTATTTATTTTTGAAATACAAAATAAAATACAAAAATAAATGAAATTAAATGAAAAAAGAAAACTATGATAAACTACCAATGCTGCTACTGCGTCTGTTGCTGTTAATAAATCTATTAGTACAACTATTAATATATATTATGGGATAGGATACGTTTTTTATAGATATAGCATGTTATCTAAATTACATTTTAACCCTTTAAAACCGGGAAAGCATTTGTTCAAGCTCACAGGCAGCTTGTACATCTGCTATTTTTGAATATTTAAAAGAAAATCTCAAGATGTTGAGAACTACTGATTTAGAAGGCATTTGTAGAATTGACCTCATTTCTTAATAATAATATTAGTAAAACTATGCATTTTTTGTATGGATATCATATGTTTGTTGGATCATCACAGACATATAAAACAGGACAATAAAAAGATGAAGGTTGACTTACAGAGAGAGAGTCTGAGACCAATGTTGAGGAGAGCCTGAACACCACACAGCAATCCAAGACCCATTCCAAGCAGTTTGAACTGTCTGTTGACTGCACACACGCACGCACGCACGCACGCACACACACACACACACACACACACACACACCGTGAGAGAACAATGAGGGAACAACAATCACGGATGATCCAATCATCTTATACAAATATTAAGCAATAAAGTTAACTAAAGTTATATAGATGATGCTGAGCTAAACTTTGTTTAATTTTGAAGTTTTTATATTTAAACGTTATGTTCCCCACACACAGTGACAGCAGCTGTGCCCGCCATGTTTACATATATTTATATATACAGACAGACAGACAGACAGACAACTTGACAAGTTGTTGTTGTTTTGTTCTTTCAGAGACCAGGGGCCTATTACACGAAAGGGGAATTAAATAAGCCTGGATTCAAGTCAAATCCAGGTTTGACAAAGTCGGGTCCGTACAGCCTGGTTTATTCCATTCCATGAATGCCAAGCCAGGCTGAAAAGGAGCGACTTTGTCGAGCTAGACCTTGTCAAGCCAGGCTGTGGTGAGCCAGGATGGTAAAGCCAGGCTTCACATATTCCTGTAAAAGACCATGAAAGTTAAGAGTGTCACTCCTCCATTTAGTTGGGTTATTTCCCCAACTTACATTCAGGCAAGTTAATACAACAACGGTAAACCCACACGTTTTAATTTGTCATGTACCGTCGGAGCTCCGTGGTGGGTAGAAAATTAATATAAGCCTATGAGATGTTCAAAATATAGAAATATGAACAAAGTCAGTCGGGATTGGGATGAGAATTCCCTTCTTCAGAGTGGACGCTCGGCGCTCGTAAAGACAGTGATGTCACTGAAATGCGACTACTGTGTCTGTCTGCAGCTGGTCTGCAGTCTACCCTCTGCTGTGTTAACATTATGGGTAACCCATAAAAGTGGCAAATTAATTAATTAATCATCTATTAAGAAAACAAGAAGATATGTTGACAAAGACACTCCATACATTTGGAAATATATTTTTATTTAAATCAATATCGTCTCCAGTTAATGTAGGATTACAGAATTAACGGTGGCAGAGATTAGCTGGTCACAGACGGACGGACGGACGGACGGACACACGGACGGACACACGGACGGACACACGGACGGACGGACGGACGGACGGGGTGGAAAACATACTCTCTCGCCATGCATTTCGGCCTGGCGGAGACAATAACAGAAAGCTAAATTACTTTTATAAATCCTTTTATAAATCCATGAAAGGTGCCTAGATTTTTTTTGTTGTGATCACGTGATTTCTGGGTGTCCTCTTCTTCAGTGGTGCTTGGATCATTCACAGGCTACGGAGCCTAAGTAACTAATTCTCGTCAAATCTCGTCCTTGGCAGTGAATGAGTTAAATGGAATATCATTCAATGTGGGTTAATAAATGGGCCTACATACAACGGGTTGTAGGTGCTGAAGCACAGGGCACCAACCGGCGTCAAGAAAGTGAAAGAAGACAGAACTACAGAACTATCGGCGAAAAGCGGCGAAATTTTGAAGCAGCGGCTGCTAAAGGAGCGCTACAACATTGAAATGCGCCGGTGAAGCGTCGGCCCTGCCTACATATTACTTAAGCTATTTCAATCAGTGATAGCTCACGTGTGCGTGTATGCACGAGCGGGTGCACGTGCGCCTGACGTTGCGCTCCATTAGTTAAAACATCCACATTACACCGCTGTCTATCTTCATATTATAGCCTATACATTGATATAGGAAGAGGAAGTCATAGTTTAAAAAATCAATTAATTTTCAGCATTATTTTATTGATGGGCCGCGTACAATCCAACTTGTTACAGGCAAACTTCATTTGCGAGCATGCATGACCTTATAAGGAAGTTGGGTGGAACAATTGGTTATAGTCTGGCATCGATTGATAGGACAGCTCCGACCGGTTAGGATACTGCGTAGCGCTGTGTTGCGTTATGCGTTCGGGATTCGGGAAACACCTGGAACTAAAGGCAGCCTTCTTGCCGGAGCCTTCGTAAGGACCGCACATAACTCCCTACGCAGAATCTCTTTGGGAAACCCGGCCATTATCAGTCTTTTATTTCACTGATAGTCATACTATATGTATTACATTCTAAATCACCCTTGACCCTTGAAGAAATGACACCAAATACCAAGGAGGCCACGCCTCTAAAATGACTGAATTCCAGGCCTGGTTTTAATAAGATCTCTTACCAGACTGTAGTTAAATCTTACATATATGGATGTTTTAATAACAATAATATTACATAATGGATGTTTTTAATAGCGTATACATTTATACATCATCGCCGTCAGGCCGAAACCTCTTAAAATGGAACTAGTTGTTTTTCTGTAAATGAAAGCCCTACTTGATCATAATAAACAGTGTCATTTCTTACCAGACTGCCGTTTTTTGGGGGTATGTTTCAGCCGAGTTGGAGTCTGGGCGTCGACGTTCCCATTAATTACGTCTTCTTCTGCAGCCTGGGCGTCGATATCATCATATTCAACATCACCTTCTTCATCCTCGTCTTCCTCTTGGACCTCGATGTCTCCAGAGTGTGAAGCCACGGCCATTTCTACCTCTAAGACGTTCAATGTTCTGACAGACGTCTGACACGGTGCGACTCTTCACTGCACACTGAAGGAAAGAGGAAGAGAAAGAGTAAAGAGTCGGCTGTTGTTTCCTGGTTTATAGACGGTGGTTTCAAACCTCCTCCTCCCCTTGAGACCACTTCCTGTCCCCAACGTATGTCTGAACACGCAGTTGTTGTGGTTTTAATTTATATTATTCTCTGTTAAATCATTGTATCAGAAACGTATAGAAGTGTGGTTTCTTCATTCGTTGTCAAAGTGGGGCCCGGGGACCCCCGAGGGGTCCTCTGAGGCAAGGGTTCCCAAACCTTTCAGGCTGTGACCCCCAAAATAATCGTATTTGAACTGGGGACCCCCCACCCTGACAAGCACTTGGAATTGTAGGCATTACATTTAGTTTGACTCGTTTCCACAAATAAATATTGTGCAATTAGTCGATCTACAAGCTATTTTCACAATTTTTGCCACTTTCTTGCATATTTGACAATTTGGTATTAAAAAGGTCTTAAAAGTCATTCAATTGTCTCTTTATAAATGTGCAGATACCCTATGTATACTGTATGTTGGTTTGTTTACTGTTGAGTGAGAAAACTATGTTGCACATTATTAAGATAATCATCTAGGGACCCCCTCAAAATAATTTAGCACTCTGCATATTGTTTAAATCGGCACTCTGTATCTTCTTATTTATTTTACTCTCTGCATCTTCTATTTTATCTAAATCTTTGCATATTCTTATTTATTTTACTATGCATAATATTATTTATTTTACACTCTACATCTTCTTGATCATAACTGTTTAGTATTGACTCATGTGTGCCATTTGACGTTCTTAGACTGCCTCTCTACCCACTAAGCTACGGCCGGCCCAAAAGACAATTTGATATACAGTCCAGCAACTACAGGCATCTAATCTATAATCTCAAATTAATTTGGTGCAAATGTGTGTGCATGTCTGTGTGCAGGGGACACAGGGAAACTGTCAGGAACAACGCTCCATACGTCCCAGACTTCCAAACTGTGGAACAAACTCCCCATTGCAGTTACAACTACAGACTCACTCCGTATTTTCCGCCGTTATCTGAAGACACCTCTTCAGACTCCTCTTTAGCCCGTAGCACTTGACCGAGCCTTGACGACCTTGCAGTCTTATGCAAAGGTTAAAATGTAATTGTTTGTCAGGTGATAAGAAGGTCAGTTGGCTCTCATGCATTGAAGGAGGCACGAGCTCGGCTCTGGGCTCCCTAGGCTGGCGGGGGGAGTGTAGCGCCCAGGATCACTTAGATAATTCGCACTGGGTGAAAAAGGGTTACAAAATTGTGAGTAGAAAAAAAAAATCCTATAGTTTGTGTAGTTGTACAGATAATTTATGTTTTGATATTGTACTGTTTAGACTGATCCTGGTTCTTGGTTGACCTATGATCCTATTACTGAGGCACTACACTGTCTCTATGCATTTCTTGTATGTGTTTACCCTGCTTACTTTAAATCGCTCTGGATTAAGAGCGTCTGCTAAATGCCTAAATTGTAAATTTTAAGTACTGCACAGGCTTATGAAACTGCTTTTTTCACTTTATGGGAGAAAAGAAGACAAATGATTAAAAAAAAGTTACAGAAGTGGTAAATCAATCACCAACTTCATGTCATGGGTGGACTGGAAACAAAAGTCAGCTTGGGAATAGTAATTACAGCGGCCCTCATGTGTAATTAAATAAATAATAATAATAAATATAGCTGCAAGCAGCAATTAGCGGTTTCGAGAATAATGGCAGACTGGCAGACTGTGACAAGAGTGGCAGACTGGCAGACTGGCAGACTTTGACAGAGTAGCAGACTGGCAGACTGGCACACTGGCAGACTTTGGCAGACTGGCAGACTGTGACAGAGTGGCAGACTGGCAGACTGGCAGACTGTGACAGACTGTGGCAGACTGGCAGACTGGCAGACAGACAGACTGTGGCAGACTGGCAGACTGGCAGACAGACAGACAGACAGTGACAGAGTGGCAGACTGGCAGACTGTGACAGACTGGCAGACTGGCAGACTGTGAGAGAGTGGCAGACAGACAAACAGACAGACTGTGGCAGAGTGGCAGACTGGCAGACAGACAGACAGTGACAGAGTGGCAGACTGGCAGACTGGCAGACAGACAGACTGTGGCAGACTGGCAGACTGGCAGACAGACAGACAGTGACAGAGTGGCAGACTGGCAGACAGACAGACAGACTGTGACAGAGTGGCAGACTGGCAGACAGACAGACAGACAGTGACAGAGTGGCAGACTGGCAGACAGACAGACAGTGACAGAGTGGCAGACAGGCAGACAGACAGACTGTGACAGAGTGAGAGAGAGAGAGAGAGAGAGAGAGAGAGAGAGAGAGAGAGAGAGAGAGAGAGAGAGAGAGAGAGAGAGAGAGAGAGAGAGAGAGAGAGAGAGAGAGAGAGAGAGAGAGAGAGAGAGAGAGAGAGAGAGAGAGAGAGAGAGAGCAAAGTGCACATGTCTGAATTAACAGGGTCATGTTTTGCATAATGCAATTTAAATGTAAACTGTGACAAGTGGGGTTTGAGCCGTGGACCTTTGGCACATGAGACTAACACTGTATTGATCAAGCTATTCAATCCACAGCCTTGGTCAGTGAGAAGGGAGAATCCAACAAAACAAAACAAAACAAAAGAGGGAATGAAGTACATCATACATTGAAAACAACTACTCTCAATAAGCGTTTCATTTAACAATTGCATGTTTATTCATTGATACAGTCATGTTGTGTGTAATGCAATTGAGTTGAGGTCTGCATGAGGTGAGATTTGAACCGGCGACGCTCTGGTATCAAGGCAGATGATTAAGCCATTGGGCCAACAGACCCGAACTGATGAAAAGGGAGTTCACACACATGACACACTTTCACGCAAATTGCTCAGAAATACTGGATTTAAATGTTTTTCAAACTGCTCAAAATTGCAGACAATCTAAGGGCGGAGTTTACTGGTTAACAATTGCACATGCATTCATTGATACAGTCATGTTGTGTGCAATGCAATTATAATGAATTCTACATGACGTGGGATTCGAACCAGGAACCCTGTGGTTTCAAGGCAGATGATTAAGCCATTGGGCCAACAGACCTGTACTAGTGAAAAGGGAGTTCACACACATGACACACTTTCACGCAAATTGCTCAGAAATCCTTGGTTTAAATGTTTTTCAAACTGCTCAATATATTTCGGAATGGAAACTAGTGGAAAATAGTCGATCTACAAGCTCACAACGCGTTGCTATCTAAAAAGGTGTGAGATTGTAGATCGGCTATTTTCACAAGAAAGTATGTCATACATAAAAAAAAACTACTCTCAAAAGCATTTCGTGTTATTGTCTAAACATTGCACTTGTCTGAATTAACAGGGTCATGTTTTGTACAATGCAATTTAAATGTGAACTGTAATAAGTGGGATTCGAACCAGGGACCTTCGGCACATGAGACTCACACTCTACTGGTGGAGCTATCCAATACACAGCCTTAGACAGTGAAAAGGGAGAATCCAACAAAACAAAACAAAAGCGCGAATGAAGTACGTCATACATTGAAAATAACTACTTTCAAGTATGCATTTCTCGTCATCTTTAACAATTGCACATGTATTCATTGATATAGTCATGTTGTGTGCAATGCAATTATAATTAAGTCTACCTGAGGTGGGATTCGAACCGGCTACCCTATGGTTTCAAGGCAGATGATTAAGCGATCAAGCTATTGAACCAACACACCTGAACCTGTGAAAAAGGGCCTCAAACATGTATTTGACACAGTTTCATGCAAATTGCTCATAAATCCTGGATTTAAATGTTTTTCAAACTGCTCAAAATTGCAGACAATCTAAGGGCAGAGCTTACTGGTCAAAGTGATACATGTGTTCCTCATGAGTCAAGGCACATGTGTAAGCAGGTTTAACGGCTGTCGGCCAAACGAGGCATGACTTTTGCCTGTTTAAAGTTTGCATTTTCAAAAAATTGCTATAGCGCCCCCCTTTGACCAATTGGAGTAAGATTGGTTTCAGTGATACTTGGAAGGACCCTCTACAATATTGCAAAGTGTCAAACAAATGTGAGTCTGCATGTATGTGTTAGGGGCAGATGAATAATTTTAAAAAAGCTGCAATTTTCATTGGCTTATAAAAGCTTAACGTTTTCACTTATGGAAAATCCGCTAAGTTACGTCTGTCGGCATTGGTCCAAAGTTCATGTGTATACAGTTTCGTACAGATTGCTCATAAATCCCAGGAGGAGTAGGCTTTTTACTGCTTTTTACTGCTTTTCATAGAATTCGAAATGGTGGGAGATCTAAAGGTCAGAGGTCAAAAGTCAAACAGTGAAAGTTGTTAGGCATGAGGAGACGCATGTGTGTATCGAAGTTTCATGGCTGTAGGTCGAACAGGGCATGAGCTGTACCTGTTCAAAGTTGGCATGTTCAATTGAGTGCTACAGCGCCACCCTTTGGCCAATGGTTGTGAGTTTCGGGTTTTCGCCGTTTGGCATAGCCCTCTACCATATTGCCGAATTTCATAAGAAGTGACCTGGCGGTTAGGCCAGAACTGGCAAAAACGGCGGAAGAATAGTGAAAGTGTAGAGATGTAATAGGGTTCGAAGCCTTACAGGCTCTCGAAACCTAATAATAATAATAATAATAGTAGTCTTAGTAGTAGTAGTAGTAGTAGTAGTAGTAGTAGTAGTAGCAGCAGTAGTAGTAGTAGTAGTAGTAGGCTAGTAGTAATAATACTACTACTACTAATAATAATAAATAATATTAAAAGGTTGAAATATTGTTTGAAATTACAAAACATGTCTATTTGACCAGCAGTACATTGGCTCAAGTACTGGAGTTGAGTCATGGCAAGCGTTGTACATTCATCCAACGTTTATTGTTTTGTTAGAATCTTTCACACACAGATTTGTGCTTTCAGCCCACAAGCACACTGATACATTTGTTGCGTGTTTTACGATTATACTGTCGAATTAACATTTCACACGTCATGGTCATGTAAATATTAAGTATAGAGTTTGTACAGTGAGCTGCTAGCTCAGTGTTTTCTTTCAGTGGTTTCTCCCTGTTTTGGGAGACATTTTGACTGGCTGACAGAGAAAGAACAACTTTAATAGAATATCATTTCATTATGCTGTATGAGGCCCTGACCTCATAATCAATGACACAACATTTTAGGTCATGATCAAATCTTGATCTGAAAATGTACTGGTCTGTTGAAGTGCACAAATTACAAATACCTTCTTAAAACACTTTTCACTCATATGAGTAACAATCTATACTCGAATCATTAAATAATTATGCCTAAATGTTTAGGAGATGACTAGCTACCACCAGGGAGGTCAGAGGAGGTGAAGGAGGAGTTGAGAGATGAATTGGGACAGACTGGGACAACAGTGAGGACATCAATAGTTTCTGCCAGTGTATCACAGATTCATTAACTTTTGTGAGGAGAATATTATGGCAACCAGGAAGGTACAAGCTTTCTTTCCGTAACCAATCATGTTTGTTTCTGTAAGCACAAGGTTGAATGTCTGATAAAATAACTAAACTATTAGAAAACAAGACAAAGTACAAACAAGCTTGTCATTTCCCAAACGCCTGCATTTAGTTTTCCAGTAATGATTAATTGAGCTGTCCTTAAATGGATGCTGTCAGTAGTTTGCACTGAAATAGAAAAATAATTGACAAAGAAGCCGCTTCATGGCAATCTGGGAACCTACTCGGTTTTTGCCTCTGCATGGGGGCACCACCTCCTTTTTTGTGTAAAAACAGGAACTCGGTTTGGCTCCTCCCCTTTCTTAATCCACTTCCTCCCGGGTGTTCGTTCAACAACCACACTTTGTGTGGGCAGTGGTGCTGACAGAGAGATTAGCTTCATGGTAACTGAAGGGTCAATTTAAAATCATTAACCTAACCTTAACCTATCTTGTCAACCAATCCAAATAAAAATGAGCAGAATACTTTTTTTTTTGTCAGTACAGTAATACTTATATATTTAATTGTGATTTTTCAATGGCAATATTTGTTATGTTGCACACATTATAACTTAAAGCTGCCGTGTGTACAGTAACTTCCCTCTTCTACCGTGTATTTGAACCCGGTTTCCTGAGCAAATGCTGATTTTTTTTACGAATGAGCTAATAGAGCCTGCCTGCTTGCTCAGGGGATAAATTGAATCTTGACTATCAGGTAAAGATTTGTGTCAGATCCTGTGTATTAGGTGAGAAAGTTCCGGACTAGTTCGGAGAGTCAGCAGGCTACATCTAGAGGTGCAGTAGCATCCAAAAAAAATCTATCAGAAGTTCTTAATGTTGTCAAAATATTGTTATTTCTCACTTTCTTAAAAAAGAAAAAAAAAAGAGTTTGGATGTAGGAAGGAGTGAAGGATCTATTGCGCTTACAGTAAGTTCTCAGAGTTACAGACCTGTAAGAGTCCATTTGATTCCTAACTATCAGTCATTTAGGTATAGGGACCCCATGGAACCACCTCGGGGACACCCGGGGGGTCCCCGGCCCGCACTTTGAGAACCACTGGCAGGTAACATACCCGCTATACTGCGGTAGGTGTAGCGGTTTTGACTCAGTGCTAATTTCACTCTCAAGGTCAAAGTGACTTTGAAGGCACTTCACTTCCTTTCACTTCACTTCCTTTCTGGGGTTATGTCTGTGAACAAGACACGGTTATGCCTCGCCATACCTTCCACGCAAGGCAAGTTTATTTTTATAAACACACACTTTCAACAACAAGACATTTCAAAGTTATTTACGTACAATAAAATGACGTTCTAAAATGACCTTTGATTAAACAAATGGCTCAGCAACCAATTCATATCCTTTCAATGGCTTTCAGCCGGCAAAACTTGAAATACATTTCCGCCGATAGCCATCTTAACCCTTTAAGACCGAGAACACATCTGTGTAATTTTAAGATTTCTTTGGCTATTCAAAAATAGCAGATCTACACACTCATAGCGTGGCACCGAGTGCCACACTCTGAGCTTGTAGATCTGCTATTGTTTGAAAAAACGTGAACATTTGAGCAAATCTTTGAATATGGATATTTTTCAAAGCCAACATTTGTAACTCAAATCTTTGCTTCTGGGGGGAATGTCTTCTAAATCCTATTTTTTTTTTTTTAAAAAGATTATGTTGCTATAATCAGTGGTTCTCAAACTTTTTTTCATGTCAAGGACCCCCAAAATCATATGAATTTTGGCCGTGGACCCCCATCTCAAAATATTTTGTTCCAGGGACCCGCCCCCCCAGAAGTTGTAACAGAGTTAAAAATGTTCGCAATGGAGAAATAGATATTCATTGATTTGCACTTAGTTTCGACAATTGCTGATCTACAAGCCTACTACTACTCGGTGCCGCGCTATGAGCTTGTAGATCTGCTATTTTTGAATAGCCAAAGAAATCTTGAAATGACACAGATGCGTTCTCGGTCTGAAAGGGTTAATCCGTCAGTATCATTAGAAGTGAATCAATTAGCCTCTAAATGAACCTCCCACCTCTTTATCTTTTGAAAGCGGCGGGAGCAATTTACTCTCAGGGACATGTCAGATTGTTTGTCAGTCCAGACATACAGATGGCTCTTTCATCCCGTGGGTTCATAGTCGACACTATTAGAGCCTTTCAAACAGCTTGCCAAAAGGCCTTTTCTTGCGGCTTTATTTATTCGCAGCCTTATCTTTATCCAACATTTATTCACAGCACTATCTCTCTTCAACCTGTGCAACGGCATCCGAGATTCACCGCTCATGGTGAATAGCTATGCAGCCATAGCTCATTTTCTGTCCCGCACAGAGTATAAATGATTTGTGCAGGCTTGCGATAGCTTTCCGTAGGTCTATTAATGTCTCCTATTAACCACTTAAGCCCACCGCCGTTGTGAGCTTGTAGATCGACTATTTTTGGCAAAGAGATTTAGTGTAGATGGAGAAAAAAAATGGTCCAAGTAAGGTCCAGTTTATTAAGTCTCTAGGGTTTAAGTGGGTAACATTGATTGATTGAATTGATTTATTCCCCCAAAAATAAGGAACAAAGTATGTCCCATATCAGTCCAATAAGACAGTGGTTATCAACATTTTCAGGCTGTGACCCCCCAGAATAATCATATTTTAACTGGGGACCCCCTACCCTGACAAGCACTTTGAATATAGGAGTTGAGGCATTCAATTTTGTTTGACTTGTATTGGTTCCACAGATAAATATGGTGAAAATAGAAGATCGACAACATTTGTGCCTCTTTCTTATATTATTTGACAATTTGGCCAATAGTACAACGGCTAAGCTCCAATTTGTTTGGCAAATTGTGCACTTTTTATAAGAAGCATGAAACTTTCAGCATAGTATACAGTATGCCATAATGTTCATTTTCAGATGTGGAGGGAAGTCAGATTTGACCTCTGAGGACCGTGAGAGGTCAAATCCAAAATGGCCGCTAGTCCATCTTAAGTTTGGAACCAAACACAGTAGACAAAACGTTTAAAGTATTTCCAACTAAATACCACCACCAATCAGGGCCCAGTATGCAAATATGGGTCAAGTTTATCACCAGAGGCTTTTTTTTTTCTTTTTATCCGTCCCTTGGGAAATGCAGGTTCCACACAGAGATTCCAAACGAATATGCAGTGATATTAGTCTGGCCATGGGAACCCCCCAAAACCATGTGGGGTCCCGACCCACAGGTTGAGAACCACTGCAGTAAGGTACACACGCGTCATTCAGTTTCCAAGTAAGGGAGGATTCCGTACTTCAAGGGACAGTTGGCAACCCTAGTGGAGTGTGTTTGTTGTGCTCATCCAAAGTGAAGGGACCTGTTGACGAGGCTGTCAGGCCAGATCCCCCTGGGGAGCGATGCTCGTAGTGTGGGATGGCCCGTTTACGATTCATGTTCAATCACCGCTCCCGGCTGTTGGTCTTTGTTGCCTCGGGGGCGCTTTTGATTGAATGTTTTCCGTTCACACCCTCCACTCTCCGAGATAGAGCCTCTTTTATGTGACAATGATCTATATGCAGGTAATTACAATTGGCAATGATGGATAACACTCTCCGATTTGCCATGATTATGTTGAGATTAAACATGTTCCAGAAACCCCCCCCCCCCCCAAAAGTCAAGAAGTGTTACATGCCTGCACTGAGAAGAAGCAGCCCTATGCGCTCCTTGTAGAGTAATTTACTGGCAAGTGAATGGTGTTTACTCTTCGCCGTATTGCGTCAAAATATAATTTTCCATTAGTGGGCGTTTGTGATTCTTTGTGAGTGCCGGTGGTTTTCATGTGACACGCAGCCTGCTGGCATGGTCTAAAATCCTCACACTTATGACGATTGTCTTTTCAACTTCATTCCGCGTAAATGTGCAATATCCCCCCGAGGAGATTTGCTGTGTAGGAGGGGAAAAGTAAGGGGTCCTAGTATAGATAGACCCTGCCCTGAGGGACTCTGGTCAATGAAGCAATAGGGTTTAAGTGACCTGGCTTGTTAAATTAAAATTAATGAGAGGAATGGAAACATAGATGGAAGGATGCTTGTTAAACGCTGAGCTGGGCTTTTGATAGGTTCTTTATCATTTAATTTCACCTTAGGGCTTTGATCACACCATCAATAAAACAAACACGTGACACAATGGAGATCTCCCTTCAATATTTTACTTGGCACCAAGGAGACGCGCAGCTCTTCCCTGCGTCATTCTGGCATTCAAACACAATACATCATATATATATTGCAACAGAGAGAAGAGAGAAGCAAAGGCAGGGGAGTGACTAAAAGTACTTAAAAGTATCAGACTACTATGAGTAATCAGTACTGAATGTAATAGATAAAAGCGTACTTGGGGCTCTCAGTGCAGAGAGCATACAAGCAGGACTGATAACAGATTGCCATGGTATGTAAACACGGAGACTTGTTAACCATAATAGACCATCCAATATGCAGTGCTTGGCTCCTCTGCCTCCACACACACATGAAATGAATACACTCATATATCAATTGAATGATTAATTAGATGAACACATTAACAATATGAATAGAACTTATAAACACACATTATCCCATTTATGACTGAATATCGGATCCTTCAGCTTTACAGAGACTGTCAGGGAAGCCTTTAGGGCAGTGTTTCCCGTTTTAGTTGTTGTCGTTTTACACCTATGCTAATTTGACTTTAATTTGTTTTTTTTTAAAGATTTTTAGAAACGTTCAACATTTTCAAAATAGTAAAAAATGGGCAATCTACAAGTTCAGAATCACAACGCGCCGTGATGCGACAAGTTGTGAACTTGTAGATCGGCTACTTTCACTATATTTTTTAAACGGGGCTTAAGTGGTTAATTCATAATGTAGGCCTACTTTTGTAAGTTTGGGGAGTCCTGGGGAAATACCAAACCTTTCTTTTTGGTCTCGAGTTGAGAAAGTTTGGTTCTGCAGTTCCCTGGTGTAAGAAGCTGTGTGCTATAGAGGCATGATGGTGTCACTGTCAACGTCTAATTGGTGGGATTGGAGGCAGTGAGAGACCAGCACTTCTCATTTACACCACTGATGGAGGAAGTGAGACGGGATCACTGTCAGGTGGCAGCCATCCATAAGACCACCAAACCTTTTTAGCTCAAGACTCAAAAGAGACGTTTGCCCGGGACCCAAACTAGTGAAAATAGCAGATCTACTTCTTAAACAATGTTTTTAATTTATTTGGGGATTTTGGGGGATTTTATGTATGAAATACTTTTTGTATCTTTTAAAATAATATTTATATTTGTAATATGTAGGAATCTGGTTTTGCCAGTGATAGGTAAGAGAAATGACTCTACACATCACCAATGTTCCTTTGAGCTGCATGTTTTCCTTTGATAGAAAGACTACTACAGCATAAAATGTGTATCCAGGTGTGTTTATGTGAATTATGCAACACGTTAAAAGCTGCATGGAGAAAATAATGTGCCTTTTGTAACGTTGATAGTGTAACCCCTCTCTATAAAAAAAGGAAGCAAATTAGACCCCGGCAAAGAAAACTATATACAAATTCCAATCTGGCTACAGAACATCTCATTCCACTCAATCGCAATCGGTTTTGATCCATGAAATGGATGAAATCCTATCTGGAGGGGAGAGAACAGGTGGTGGATGTGAACGGAACCCTGTCAACCCCCCTCAGTGAGCTGTGGCGTTCCTCAAGGAAGCATATTAGGGCCTTTACTGTTCCTAATTTACGTTAGCGACATGACATCAACATCTGACTTCTTGTTTGCGCTCCTTCTCAGCACTCCTGGTTTCAGACAAGGACAAAAATAGCAGGTTAAAAAAGCCCTTAGCTCTGAGCTCGGTAAAATCTGCAAATGGCTCGCTGATAGCAAACTGTCATTACATCTGGGCAAAACGGAATCAATTTCTTGGGTCCAAGATTAAACTCAGTAAAAGGCCACAGACTTTACGGTCAGAGTGGGTGGCAAAATCACAAGGAAAGAGGAAATTACCTACCTGGGTTGAATTTTAGAGAACAATATTTCCAGTGAAAAAATGGCAACAAAAGTCATCAAGAAAGTCAACCAAAGAACAAGATGTTTGAGCAGGATCTCCTCGATGGTCAGTAGGAATGCACTGAGGAACACTAGCTGGAGCACTCATCCAATGTCATTTTCACTATAATGCATGCAGCATGCACCTCATGGGGCATTCAAAGCAAAACGTCAGACCTCTCAAAACAAACTGATCAGGTCACTACTAAACCTCACACCTCACCTGACCACTGCTCATTATGCTAGGGTGTGATGGCTCAGGGTAGAGGACAGAGTACAACAACTTGCAATGGGCCTGGTTTTCAAGGAACCAGTGGCCATGTACCTGTCTACTTCAAAAGAGTGAAAAACACACACAGGCACAACCCCAGCTCGACTGATCTCATTCCCCCCGGCACAAACATGGGGATGAATTCATTTTACTATGCCACCAAAATGGGGAATGCCCTACCAACAGCCATCAAAAAGTGTGACTCCCTACCCTCCGCCATAAAAGAGCACCTGTCTGCAATTTGCCTAGACAAGTCTTCTAGCATGCCAAAATAAATGACCCCCCTCTGTTTTTCTGTAAATATAATCGTACCGCTCCTAGTATTGATGATCTCTTGTATAGTATTGGATGTCGTTATATGTTTGGGACAAGAACTGAAATATGGAGATACAAGGTTTCTGCCCGACAGCGATGATAACGTTGATTGACGGAGGGGGGCGACATTGCCATTCTCCTTAGAGACCCATTTGGTCATAGTTGTATCATCTCAGTACAAATGGATACATTATAGCTGAGGATTTGACTGTGAGTGTTTAAAATAAACTTATATCTTATAGTTGAGAGCCTTCATTGGGTAAACAGCTGCACAGTAACCACATCAGGGAGACGGGCTTAGAGAGGATCCTTGTCTCATAAAACACGTACATTTTTATCGCCTCCAGGTTATTAAAAGTAAATGTTGTATTGACATTTCCATCGTTCAACCTTACTGGTTCCTCGCCAGCCAATCGACGGCCATTGCCTTTGGCTTATGGCTTCTCTGCTCAGACATTTCATGTTTTATTATTACACACCGAAGCTTTGTTGGTCCGTGTAGGCTGCTTTCTATTGCTGGGCATCAATTATTTTTCACTTAATTGTGTGCTGTAATTGTGTGCTTTATGATTTTTTTTTAAACAAAGAAAAAAGGCCACTTTGAGAAGCTATTTGGTACTGGTCTTTGGACGGCTTTTATATTTGTGAGCTGTTAAAGCTGCAATCCGGAACTTGGCTGATTCTACAAATGCCTTCTAAATCAGTTTTTGTGCCAGGGAACCCAACATTGATTTTGAAAAGGTTTTGTGCCAGGGACCCCCAGAAGAGAAGATTTGTGTAATAAAAATAATTAAATTATTATTATTATTTTTTTCCAAAATGTTAAATTATTCAAATCATTAAAAAATAATCAAAATCATTAAATTATTCAAAATTCATGCTGTCACAGCCGCACAGAATAACCAGAGTAAAACAGTAATGCACTGTATACAGTCTCACTTGCAAGCAAACCAACACTACACATACGCATGCACGCATGCACGCACACACACACACACACACACACACACACACACACACACACACACACACACACACACACACACACACACACACACACACACACACACACACACGTACAGGCTTGTTTCTCTGTTTACTTGTACTCTAAAACACACAAATGGTGCTAAAAGCGCTGAAATTGGTTCTTTGGGGAGCCCCTATTTTGTGCTATATTTAGCCAGTGCTGGGGAGCAGTGAACTACATAGTTGAACTACGTAGTTGAACTACATTTTGCAGTAGCTTGCTAGTAGTTCAACTATACAGTACATGCTTATTACACGGCTTGGTTGAATGCTCGATTCTGATTGGTCAGTCATCTGTCATTATTTCTGGATAATGACCGCTGAGCTCAATAACGGACCGCTGTGTAATCAGAGACTCAGAACACCTGCTCATGTCAACCTGTGCTGCTTGGTTATATGCTTTATCCAACATGACAGCCATGTAAACAAACAAACAATGTAATTTACAACTAAACGTTGCTCTCAAGAATGTTTTTGAAAACATTTGAAGTGAGAAATAGACGATGCAATAACCGAGAAGTCATTCTATTTGATCCACTGCGCTTCCTTGTTTATCGTGGCACAACAACGGGGGAATACTAAAACGCTCGCCCCAAAACACAGTCGCCCCGGGGCAAATCCGGGGGTATTACAGGCAAATCGGCAGTAAATAGAATGGGGGGCGAGTGTGTTTTGGGGCGAGTTTTTTTCCATTTCATCATTTGTTTTTGCGAGGCGAACTTGTCCGCCCAGCCCAATACTTATGGAATACTTTCATTGCCGTAAGCAAGGAAATACTTCGTTTTGTTGTTACTTTTGGGTAAATGTATTTATGTATTTATTAAGTAGCCGTGTAATAAGCGGGATAATGCATGGGGAGGTAACCACCTTGCGCCTCGGTGGTTAATCGCCCTGTCGGGCTTTAAATTTCAATAATGACTACCTCCCCATGCATTATCCCTTGCATATTTGTGTAGTGACTCAGGTAGTTCGACTGTAACCTGGTTCCAGACCATAGCCCACTCTCTGAGTGGACTGCCTCTCTTGGTCTGGTGTTGTTAATTTGAACCTAAGATTCATTCGGTTAAAAAAGTACCTCAAATGAGAGTCGGAGGTGGGGGTGGGTCTAACGACAAGCCAATCAGCGAATATCTGCTGAAGCAAGCTGTGCGATGACGTCAGATGTAGGCGGATCCGGGGATCTCTTGTGATTGGTTTAGGGAAATTCAAATCCCCTCCCCCTTGTAATCGCCTACAGTGTACACTGGAGCCAATTTCAGACTGAAGCTCCACGCAGCTTCAGTCTGATAATCAGGCTAGTTCAACTGCTTTTTCTTGGGTCATTTCGCAGTTTAACTACTCAAGCTATACGAACTATACAATACATTTTATTTTAACATTACTGTGTTGAACTAGAACCTCCTTTTTCTCCCATCCTGATTTCTTTGCACTATTGTCTCAACATTAGGTCAGTTGTGTAGTGTATCGGCCAGCCATCTGTGCTTGGTGTTGTACAAGTATAAGCGTTGCTATCGTGTGGAAACCTCATAATGTCCAAAAACGTACTTTTTCAGGACTCAAATTAAAAAACGGCAGAAACAGCAGATCTACAAGCTCAAAACACGTCGCATCGATTGTAGATCTGCTATTTTCTATACTTTTTGAGTATGATCAAGTAGGGCATTAATTTACAAAAAAAGTTTAAATGTGGATATAAGGAGGACTTTTAGCCAAAATTAGCAGATCTACAAGCTTGTAGATCGCCTATTTTCGGCAAAGAGGTTTGGTGTAGAGAGAAAAAAAGCAGACCAAGCAGACCAACTAGGCCTATAGAGTGAAAGGTGAAGTTTACTAAATAATCCAACGTACACTGATTCAAAGTCAGAGTCAAACTTGTCAAACTTGTCAAACAAGTCTATAATATAAGCTATCTATGAAATCGATGAAAAAGTTTATTATGCAACACAATTTAATACAATATGTAGTGCGGGTCCCCGCTTCATCTCTCTCTCAGCTAAGAAGAAAACGTTGAAGACCCCTTGGCCTGAAAAACATTGAAAACCCCTGGTCTACTGTATTCTGATCTTTTGGAATTGATTCGAAGAGTCCCTCAGGTACCTCGCCTCGCTTACTGGATCATTGGAATGCATGCCGTGCAAACATACTGTATTGTACATTGGGGGTTTTACTGCAGGCATGGACATGCTTTACCAGCATGCTAATCTCAGAATAATATGAATCAATAGTGAAGGTAATGCGATGCTACAGTCTGTCTGTCTGTCTGTCTGTCTGTCTGTCTGTCTCTGTCTTCACAGACAGACAGACATTCTGTATAACGCCTATACAGTTCGACACATCAACGCTTGAACCGGGGGAAAAAAAGAAGAAGTGTGTTTTCAGTGTTTATGAAATCCCACGGCGCTCATCTCCATTCGTCCTTAACCCATTAAGACCTGAGGTTCCGATTCTACAAAATAAAACCAGTTTTCTGAAAAACGTATGTTACTATATCATGGTTCTCAAATGTTTCATGTCAAGGACCTCCAAAATTGTATCGTATTTGGCTGCGGACCCCCATCTGAAAATATTTTGTTCCAGAGACCCCCAGAAGCCAAGATTGGAGTTACAAATGTTCGCAAATGTTCAAATGTTCGGCACTAGGTGCCGCGCTATGTGTCACGGTCCGCTCCTCGGGCCGTGGACTTTCATGTTATTATTTAGACTGCCATTGCCCTTATATGGTCGTGGACACTTTAGGCCTGTTCTATAGGCCTGTCACGGTCCGCTCCTCAGGCCGCGCACTCTGACTTTATTATTTAGACCTTCCTGCCCTTATAAGGTCTTGGACTTATTAGGCCTTTGTTCTGTTCTGCATGTAGTCTTGTTATTCTGTTACTCTGTTGTTGTTGCCCTGCTGATGTTCTGTACCTTATTTTGTAGTATTGTTTCCTGTTGTGCCTAGTTACTGTTACCTGTCTTGTCTCACCTCCCTGTTGATTAGTCATGTTCTCCTCCTGTGTCCTCTTAGTCCCTCAGCCAATCCCAGTGTTGATTGTCTGTTCAGTTCACCTGTGTCTTATTATTTCCCTGTCTATTTAAGCCCTGTGTTTGCACCTTGTCCTTGCTTGTTCATTGTATTATGTTGCGTGCTGTTACATCCTGAGTTCAGTCCCTTTCCTGTATTAATACCTTTTGAGTTATTAAACCCGTTAAACCGACCAGTTCTGCCTCTGTCTCTCCTGCACTTGGGTCCTACAATCCCGCCCTGACTCAGACCGTGACACTATGAGCTTGTATATCTGCTATTTTTGAATAGCCAAAGTATAAAATAATGGTTTAAGTGGATACACAGAAGTGTCCCCGGTTTTAATGGGTTAACAAGAATGCCCCCCCCCCCCCCCACCCCACCCACCCTCACTCTGTTGGCCAGCGACAGTTCTGTGCTGAGAGAGTTCCAAAGCTTGTGACATTTACATCTAAATGGTAATTGATTCAGTGGGAGCTGTTAGTATGCGGCTACAGATCTGACAACTCTTCTCTCGGGGTAGATCGAACCCGGGGAAAAGGGAACGTCAAGATTCTCCAGTAACTAAGTAGGGTTATACATGTACTTGAGTAGCTGCATTTTTTTGAGGGGGGGGTAATTGTTTTCTTTGCAAGCTCATCATGACTTTCACTCACGCTGCATTTCAAATAGAAATATTGTACTTTTGACTCCACTCCACTTGTCAAGGAAGGGACTCTTAAGGTTGTTTCAGACGGGGAGCGGTTGACACGGCATAGTAAATATTTTTCAATGAGAGGCGGGGGATTATTTGGGACGCGTGGAGAAGTTGAAGGGCGGTGAGGCGAGCGGGCGTGTCCTCGTGCTCGTTCTGTGCACACGCCCGCAGGCGGCAGTCGCTGGATTGTAAGTCCGCTTTTTTTGTCTCGCTACGCGCAGGACGACAAAACAAGAATGATCGCGGCGCAATCCCAGCTGATCCGAGCGAGAGCGCCCGCGTCAACCTCTCCCCATCAGATCTGTTTTACTTTATTTTGTTATGTTCAAAATATCAATACAGCAAAGCAAAGATATATACTGTATATATAAAGAAAAGAAAATATACTTCCTAGTTTGTACATTTAAATATTGGATATTGGGTACCTGAGTAGGCCTATATTTGTCCACCATTTCTCCACTCCCCTCCTTTCCCCCTCTTCGTTGCTGCATGCAGTTTGTTGTTTTTCGGTGTTTTATAGCCAAGCCCCCGGGGTAGAGCAGGAATGGTACATAGTGCAGCTTTAAGTACAATTTTTAAGTACTTGTACAGTGGCGAAGTGTCATGAGGGCCAACGTGGCCATGGCCCGGTCAGTAAAACCCTGCCTGCCCCCTGCCTGCCCTGTCTGCTCAAACTGCTGGACAAGATCCGCCTGGGGACAAAAAAAAAAAAATCAACATAACAACAAACTCACAGCGCATCACTTCGTGCCGCGTTGCGAGCTTGTACATCTGCTATTTTTTAAATTGTTCGAAAAAAGTGTGAGAACTATACTGCCATAAAATCAGAGTACTTCTTCCACCACTGATTGTGTCCCGGCTGGCGTTTAGCGGTGCGTCCTGTACAGTGGTGGAAAAAATATTCAAAATCTTTACTTAAGTAAAAGTACCAATACTGCTATATAGAAATACTCTGTTACAAGTAAAAGTACAGAATTTAAAATTTACTTGTGTAAAAGTACAAAAGTATTGGCATCAAAATGTACTTAAAGTACCAAAAGTAAAAGTACAAACATATTTGAAAATGGCAGATCTACAAGCTCACAACGTGTCGCGATGCGTTGTGAGCTTGTAGATCTGCTATTTTCAAATAGCCTAGGTACAAAATAGGGCTAAACTGGTTAATGTATGTTTCATAATATCATAATTTATATCTGAGAAGTAAAGTTTTCTAATAATTGTAGTGGAGTAAAAGTATTGAAAATTGGAAATACTCAAGTAAAGTACAAATACCTCAAAATTGTACTTAAGTACAGTACTTAAGTAAATGTACTTAGTTACTTTCCACCACTGGTCCTGGAGTCTTAGCAGGGATGCCCAGGCTGCAGCGGTGACAACAGGAACTGACAGGGGACAGTGATCGCCCCCCCAGACGCTGTCAAGGGTGGCACACCGAAATAATGGAACTGTGTTCCACGGGTAAACGGTTTGTCATCGTCCATTACGATCATACGACCGCCTAAACGTGGACAAATCAAGCTACGGCTGAGGAGGCGGTGGACAGTTTGTTCTTCTTCCTCATCATCATCACCGTCACCATCATCATCGTCATCAGGGAGTCCCCAGCAAAATGAGTTAAAGGGATATTTCACCAAACAAGTTTGGAGATATTCTACTCTCTACTTTTGTGAGGACCGCAGACAGTTTTTAAGTTGCTTGATTCAGTATTTAGATGTTTGGTATACATTTTTATCTGACACGCCCCATTCCTGTACAAAGCCATTGTAACTTCAAACTCGGTTTTAACCATGATGGATTCATCGAAAACACCCGACCTTGATTCTGGTGACTGATATTGTCCTTCTAATGCGTGAGGGTTGGTGTTTTTTCAATTACTATTTTTTATTATTTTATTTTATTGTATTTTATTTTATTTAAAAATAATGTAACAAATAAATGAAAAAAGTAATTGAAAAAACATGCCCACTCACGCATTAGAACACAAATCTTGTATGGCGGTCTCGTTTTGCTCCTACTACTCCTACAGATTCATTTCTGGTGTCATGTGATAAACATGTAACATTCCAATTGGCTATAATTGGCTTCCAAACTTTGCAGGAGGAGCCCGTTTTACAAAAGAATGCCACAAATCATGTACACAGTGTCCGAGCTAACGCCACATTTGAATTGCACATAGAGGGGCCTCTAAACAACACAGAAGTGTTCACTTCTGCCCATATAGGTAGAAGTGAACAGGAACACGCAGAGGAACACTTGCACCATCATTTGTAGTACAAACTCTATAAACATGTTTGTACTTTTACTTTTGGTACTTTAAGTACATTTTGATACGAATACTTTTGTACTTTTACTCAAGTAAATTTTCCGGACTTTTACTCGTAATAGAGTATTTTCTATATTGTAGTATTGATACTTTTACTTCAGTAAAATATCTGAGTACTTTTTCCACCACTGAGTGCCATCCACTTCAACAATTTTTAAAGATATTTTTATAGTTGAAGTGCTCCGTGTGTGTGAATATTCCTTAAGTCTTGGGACTGCCTTCCCCCCAACTGTTCCCAGATACGTTGAGAAACCTTGGCACTTCCTTCACTGCTCACCCCTTCCTGTACAGCTGGCTCCCTCTGTGGCGGATTATCCGGCGCAAGATGGTCACTAGCAGCTGCATTTCTCTTGCTTTGGCTGCCTTCGACACATCTGCATGGGAGGGAGAGTTGCTGCTGGGTTGTTTTGACAGACAGTCAAGTCCACGATTCGATATGCAAGTCCACTTGCATATCGTCGGTGTCGGGCAGAAACGTCTTATCTCCATATTCTCACTTGTTGCGTTATTTCGTAAATGTACGCCCTACTTGATCATACTACAGAGTCCCAAGCTCAAAATGTGTCGCGAAGCGATGCGTTTTGAGCTTGTGGATCTGCTACTTTTGTTATTTTTTTTATTTGAATCATGAAAAGTAACAGTTTTAGACATAATATGAGGTTTCCACCCGACGGAGACGATACAGTGGCTTAGTATCACACAATGGCATATTCTTTTTTACCGTCACAAACCCAGATGAGCAACAATCCTCTGGCATGAATTCCAGTATCACCGAACACAACAGTGTCTTGCATTCCAACATCATCATCTTAACAATTCGATATTCCAAAGTACATCTATACAATACGAGAAAACCACTATTATGGCTGCAACTCCCTGAAATATATATATCTTTTATAAGATCATTTTGACTGCATTTTCTGTACCACTGGATAAGGGCAGTGCTTTTATTTATTTTTTATCCCATAGCCCTGGAGGGACAGTTGGCTAGTTTGTTGTCATGCCAACCTTAAAATATACAAAATCCCATAGCCTGGAGGGATGAATGCTCTGCATTTGGCTAGTGGTTCATTGTTAGGTCAAATGGCCAACCAGTGCTCTAACTTAATCACTGAGTGACAGAATCAGTCAGTCATTCAGTCAAGTGCAAAAAAAGGTTATTTATTAAATATACTATAAAGACATCCAATGCTATAGAAGGGATCATCAATAGGAGCGGTAACATTATTTGTACAGAAAAACAGAGCCCTGGAGGTAATTTCTTTTGGCACGCCAGAAGACTTGTCTAGGTCCAGTTGCAAATTGCAGACAGGTGCTCTTTTATGGCGGAGGGTAGGGAGGGATTCATACTTTTTGATGGCTGGTGGTAGGTCATTCCACATTTTGGTGTCATAATAGTAGAATGAATTCATCCCCATGTTTGTGCCAAATCTGGGGGGAATGAGCTCAGTGGAGCTCCCTCTGGTGTTGTGCCCGTGGGCGTTTCTCACTCTAATTATATTATAATATTATTAAGATCCAAATATTTTCCCGCCACGGCTATGCCCTATTGGGGCTGGCCTGCGGGCCCAGACAAGATGGGGTGATGTGGAGTCGAAATGATTCCCCCCACAAGACTAACAAGCTAAACTGTCATATCCTCTCACTACTTAAAGGAGAGATCCAGACCAAAATACATGTGGATTGTATCTGCCTATAGTCACCAACATACCTGATTCAGTTGACTTTTTTCATAGAAGCCCCTGTTCTCCATTCTGAAGACCCCTCCCACAGCTAGAATGGAGCCTACAGTATGGGGCTAATTCGGATATTTTCGTCGTTCCAAACTTATTCTTTTTTTCACGAATCGTCTCCTAGTGTCCTGGCACTCACACATGCACTGTTTGTCACTTATGAGGGGAGGGGGAGCGCTCCACGTGAAATCTCGCGAGACGCGGGAATCTCACGAGAGGGCACGCATCAGAGCCGTTCTGTCGGAACGGCAGCTCATAAGTGACAAACAGTGCATGTGTGAGTGTCAAGACACTACATGGAGACGTTTTCGTGAAGAAAAAAAAAGGAGCGACCGAATTATCCCCATGCTGTAGGCTCCATTCTAGCTGTGGGAGGGGTCTGCAGAATGGAGAACAGGGGCTTCTATGAAAAAAGTCAATTGCATCAGGTACAGTATGTTGGTGACTGATTATAGGCAGATGGTCTGGATCTCTCTTTTAAATGTTCTCTCCCATCACGGATGTTGCTTAACACACAGTTTCTTTCAGTCAAATAAACAATGAGAATTTGGACAGTGTGGATTGGGGGTCCCAGAGATGGAAGCACTGCTATCGAATGGGGGTCCATGGCTCAATGCCGTTCAAACTGGGGGTCCTTGACATTCAAAAGGTTAAGAACTCAACAGGCTTAACAGCTGAGGAAGAGCAGCCTCTCATCCTTCAGTGAGCCACTGTAACCTGCTCTGTGTCTCACAGCCTGTGGCACGTTTCTGACTGCAGTCCCTTCTCTCTCAGAACCATGGCAACCGGCCTAAACCAGTTTAGGCTTAAACCCCTGCGGTGACGCCACTCCTCGCCACAAACTGTTTATTATCACTCGTCATTAATCGTCTTCGACGTTTGTTTTTCAGCTCCTGTCTGGAGTGCTAGTAGTGCCAGAGCAGTAACAGAGTGGAAGGAGTACTCAGATTTCTTCGCGTAAGTAAACGTAGCAATGCCACGCTGTAGAAATACTCTGTTACGAGTAAAAGTCCGGTATTCAACGTTTTACTTATCGCCCAAGTATCAAAATATACTTAAAGTACCAAAAGTAATTTTTGTCATTATGAATACCCTATAAACATTTCCACGATGTGTCACGATACTGTGAGCTTGTTGGTAAAAGTAAAAGTATAAAAGCCACAAAAAATAAGAAAGATGCCAAAACTATCCCTCGACTCTGATGTTGTTGCATTGTCGTATTAATTAATCTGAACTACTAAAAAAGTGTAAATTAGGGCTTAATTGATTAATGCATGTTGTGTACAATATCAAAACCTGTAGTGACTTGTAACCAATGTTTTCAAATAAATATAGTGGAATAAGAATTACACAATTTGGCACGAGATGTGGTGGAGTTGAAAAATGGAAATACTCAAATAAAGTAAAAAGTCCAACAAAAGTTGAATTAAGTACTATACTTAGTTACTTTACAAGGCTGGGTAGAGCAGTATCACAAAGAGGTGTGTGTGCTCACATCGTGGAGTCAGTGTAAAAGTGGCTGTGATGATTTGCCAACACACTAAACACCTGTGACAACTTGGTGCTCACCACATCTTAGCTGTCCATCGTGTACGATGATGACGCTTGCTTCAGGGGGGGGGGGGGGGGGGGTTCAGCGTTGTTGCCGCTGGTGCCACTTGATGTGGCTGTGGAGGCCGATGCGTGAGCCGCACATCCGTCCGCAGATAGGGCAGGGGAGCCCGGACGTTGGGGGGATGCCGGCTGTCCTCTGGTGTCGCTGGGCACGTCTCTCAGACCTCCTTTGCTGGTTGCTGTCATTTATTTGTGTGATTGTCCTGGCGCAAGTGTCTCGCCAAGCTGAGCGATCACGTGCCAGGGTTTCAAGCTGCGTGGGGTTGATGGCAGTGCGCTTTAGAAGGTCCTTGGTGTAGTCCTTGTAGCGTCTCTTTTGACCACCAGCAGCACGCTTTGCATCGTGTATTTGTCCGTAGAGGACTTGGCGGGGCAGGCGGTGTTCAGGCAGGCGGATGGTGTGTCCTATCCACCGCAGGTGTCTTTTGGCCACAGCTGCTTCCATACAGCTGGAATTTGTGCTCATCAGGATCTCCGTGTGAGGAACTCTATCTTCCCAGGACAGACCAAGGATTTTCTGAAGGCAGCGGATGTGGAAGGCCTCCAAGTTTGTTATATGCCGGCTGTATGGCGTCCATGTTTCTGCCCCGTAGAGCAAAGTGGACAAACATACCGTGTTATAGACGGCAACCTTGGTGCCGACCTTCAGGTTATGATTTTCAAAAACCCTGCTGCGGAGCCGTCCAAAGGCTGATGAAGCTTTGTTGATGCGGGTGTGTATGTCTGTGTCGAGGGAGCAGTGGGAGGACAGTGTGGAGCCGAGGTAGGTGAAGTGATCTACTGTTTTGAGCGGGACACCGTTTATATGGAAGCTGTGGGGTGAAGAAGGTTGGGTAATGAGTTGGGACATGATTTCTGTTTTTCCTATGTTGACCTGAAGACCGAAGGACTGGTACAGAGTGGAGATTGTGTTGAGAGCATGCTGCATGGACTCTGGGCTGTGTGCTAGGACTGCACAATCATCTGCATATTGTAGCTCACAGATTTGGCAGATCTTCGTCTTGGTGTGGGCCTGGAGACGACGGATGTTAAAGAGATTGCCGTCAAGGCGGTATTCGAGGTGTACACCGTCTTTGTGATCCAGGGCTCGGTGGAAGAGGTAGGTGATGGCAGAAAGGAGGAGATTAAAAAGGACTGGTGCCAAGACGCAGCCTTGCTTCACCCCGACATTTACCTCAAAGAACTCTGACTGGAGTTCTCCGGTGATGACTCTGGCTTGCATCCCAGTATGCAGTTGCTGCAGGACGGAGAGAAACTTAGGTGGTACCCCAAGTTTGGCCAGTTGTTTCCAGAGCATTTCACGGTTTATGGTGTCAAACGCTTTGCTGAGGTCGATAAAGGCTATATATAGGTCTTTGCACTGCTCCCTGCTCTTCTCTAGTAGCTGCCTTAAGACGAAGACCATGTCGTTGGTGGACCTAGACTTCCGGAAGCCACATTGTGTCTCCGGGAGAGCAGCTTCCGAGATGTGTTCCAGTCTCTTGAGCATGATCTTTGCCAACACTTTCCCTGCGATGGAGAGGAGAGAAATTCCACGGCTGTTCCCACAGACTGCTTTGTCACCTTTGTTCTTGTAGATGACCACAATGTTGGCATCCTTCCAGTCTTGTGGGAGGGTCTCGTGTTCCCACATGCGTGTGATCAAGAGGTGAAGGCGGCGTGTGAGAAGGTAGCCGCCGTTTTTGAAAACCTAAAAGTAAAAGTACTAAAATGTTTGAAAATAACAGATCTACAAGCTCATAATGTGTCGCGATGTGACGCATTGTGAGCTTGTAAATCTGCTATTTTCAAATAGCCTATGTACTGTATGAAATAGGTCTAAACTGGTTAATGTATGTTTAGTGTAATAATTTACATCTGCAAAGTAACTAGTAACTAAAGTTTTAAAACTGAGATGTAGTGGAGTAGAAGTAAAAGTATGGACAATTATAAATACTCCAGTACAGTAAAAGTACCTCAAAATTGTACCTAAGTACAGTACATGAGTAAATGTACTTAAGTTACTTTACACCACTGATTATAAACCAACCATTTTCTTTCTTGTGAAAACCAGGAAAATTATTTCTCAAATTCTACTATATTTGTGGAGACATATTGGCCGGCCCTCACAAGTATAGTAATGCACACATGCGCTCGCGTCACTCACACTCACACACACACACACACACACACACACACACACACACACACACACACACACACACACACACACACACACACACACACACACACACACACACACACAGAGCCATCTGCTGTACAGCACTCACAGTTGTCTGTGTTTCTCTATTTGGATATTTCTTTTTTTTTCTCTATTGTTTTTGTAATCACCCACTGCCTCGTCTCTTAACCCATTCAATCCAGGAACGCGCATCTCTGTCATTTTAGATTTCTTCTGCAATTTCTTTGACAAATGGTGAAAATGTGTGCAAATCTTTAAATATATATTTTTAAAGGGAACTTTTGTAAAATATTTTTGGTCCAGGGACCCCGCAGAAGCAAAGATTTGAGTTGCAAATATATACAAAATAAAATAATAAAAAAATATAATATATTCAAAGATTTGCAAACATTTTCAAGATTTTTCAAAAATAGCCCAAAGAAATCTAAAATGACAGAGACGCGTCCCCCCGGATTGAATGGGTTAATAAATGGTTTCACTGCTTGCTGTGAGGTTCTACCATGCTGCTACGGGATTGGCTCAGGGGTTAGCGCAGCTGTCTGGGAAATGGAAGTTCCCCGGTTTGATCGCAGTGTTAATTTCGTAGACTTAAACTATGACAATTTGTTTTCGCCGACTGCCTTTTATCACTGACTAAAACTAAATGAAAACTGAATGAAAACTATGACTAATATGACTCAATGTATTGACAATTTCGTCAACAAATAAAACCTTGACAGAAATGTCAGGGAACTAAGTCATTTTATGCTTGGTTGTGTGTGGGTGTCACGTTCCGAAAAATAGCCGATGTACAACCTTGTAGATTGGCTATTTTCGGTAGGCGATCTACAAATCAAGAATTACGACGCCATCAAGGCCCGCCAAAATACATTTTATTCGACTAAATCAACTGCAGACTTAGTTGACTAAAATCGTATGATATTTAGTCAACTAAAACTAGACTAGAACAAAAAAAAATCAGATGACAAAAATATGACTAAAACTAATTGGACAAAAGATCCGCTGCTCCTCCTGGCTTTGTGTCCTTCGCACGTATGTTTTTCGTGCATGAGACGTTTAGCCCGGAAGTGTTAAAAATGTTTATCTTCATCGAGAAGAATATTTTTTTACCGGAGCTTTATACAACATGATAAAAGTCATTTGGGACACACTATGAGTGGTGTTTTGGAGTTTATGGATGGATTTTTCGTATCGTTTTGCTATTGCTCTACGAAGTGTCTCTGTTTAAATCCGTTAATCAAGTTTTTTCTTCATTTTTGGATTCTGGATTAACCGTTAAGGAATATTTTACAAGCTAACATTCTACGTGGGTCAAAGACGTCAAAGGGTAGGTGAACGATAGAAAAAAGTATTTTTTTGGGTGAACTACCCCTTTTAAAACCCATTCAAACCGGGAAAGCATCTGGGTCATTATATATTTTAGCGTTGGCTATTAAAAAAATGCAGATATGCAAGCTCACAGCGCGGCACAAAGTGCTTGTACATCTGCTATTTTTGAACTTTTTCGAAAAATCTTGAAAGTGTGCAAACTACAGATTTAGAAGGCATTTGTAGAATCGGCCTCGGGGTCTTAATGGGTAAAAAAAAAAAAGTGTGTACTTTTGAATACTGTACTCCAGCAGGCTATTTTAACTTAAGTACAACTTTGACTAAGCAACTTTCTCTTGTAGCAGAGTAATGTTTGACCCAGTAGTATTTAGTATACTTTGACTCAAGTGATGGGGCTGAGTACTTTGTCCACCACTGCTTACAGAGCGTGCCAAAAATCCTGAAGGGGGCGTCAACAAGTGTCTTTCGGTAGCAGCGGACATCTTTGAGGGGTAAAAACCAGGTTGACTTAACATTGCCCAAAACAAACATGTCTGCGCTACTATGCCACGCCCCCCCCCCCGCCCCCCCGTGGTGACGACGCGTTGGCACGCTCTATACAGTAGCAGACTCCATCATCAGCCTTGGTAAAGGCAGCATACCATCGCTGTAGGATGGAAACCTTGTATGTTTAAAACCATTCCTTTTTTATTATTATCAAAACATTTGAATAATAAAAACTGTGAACATTGCCGATCTACAATCTCACAACGACTTTATGGGCTTGTAGATCGGCTATTTTCACTAGTTTAGTGCGACATTCCTGTATGATGAAGTAGGGCATTCATTTATGAAAAAAAAATCGCACCCTGTGTGAAGGAAGCGGTGCCTTTGATGAGTGGCCTCCTGGTGGCGCTATAATAGGGCGGGGCGGGGCTTCAGCAATTAATGCTCGTCCCTATTGGTGGTGTAAGTCCACAAACCAAATTCGGACTGGGTGGCATGCTGCTAACTGGAGTTATGGCTGTTTAAAGCCCAGCCAATAGGAAGACAGAGGGGGCGGGGCTTACTACATTTCAGTTCGTCCCTATTGGTGGTCTGAGTCCACGTACCAAATTTGTACTCAGTAGCATGCTGTGAACTGGAGTTATGGCTGTTTAAAGCCCAGCCAATGGGAAGACAGAGGGGGCGGGGCTTATGTAATTACAGTTGGTCCCTATTGGTGGTATTAGTTGGACTTGGTGGCATATGCTGCAAACTGGAGTTATAGCTGTTTAAAGCCAGTGGCCTCCTGGTGGCGCTATAATAGGGCGGGGCAGGGCTTCAGCAATCAATGCTCGTCCCTATTGGTGGTCTAAGTCCACATACCAAATTTGGACTTGCTGGCATGCTGCGAACTGGAGTTATAGCTGTGTAAAGCGCTGTTTAAAGCCAGTGGCCTCCTGGTGGCGCTATAATAGGGCGGGGCGGGGCTTCAGCAATCAATGCTCGTCCCAATTGGTGGTGTAAGTCCACATACCAAATTTGGACTTGCTGGCATGCTGCCAACTGGAGTTATAGCTGTTTAAAGCCCGTGCTCAAACGGACATCCGGGCTCAAACGGACATAACGGACAAACGGACAAACGGACATACGGACGGACATAGTCAAGAGTAGAGCGGCTGGCACCGCTAAAAACATAAAAAGCTGAAAATGGATATACAAGGTTTATGGCTCGACGGCGACATTACGCAATGTATAGCTCTATGTTAGTGCGTGCCGCTCCCAATCAGCCATCCATAGGTGCACACAGTGTGTGCCGGCGTGATTGACTGCTGAATTACTTCAGTAAGTAAGCTGTGGAATGGGAACGGGCGACGTTTCGAAGCAAAGAGGAGAATTTAATCATCTTCTTTTACACCGTGCACATGCTTTGTATTCATCACAGGTGAGAACGCCTAATGCCTTTTCTCAACCGCGCTCTGTAGATAAGCAGGTTTGGGGGGGGGTTCTGAGTGAGTCGTGTAACTCACAAATCACGCCGCCTACGTTTGACATTAATCAGTGAAAGGGAGTCACGCCGATGAATTACCTTCCAGAGGTAACGGCGGTAAACAGAACCTCATCATAGACAATGATTAAGTGCGCTGGGTTTTATATCGATTCCTTTTTGGGGCTGCTAAAAACTCAAACTGAAGCGAAAGCCAAACTGAATCTTAACTCCGATTAGGCCGACTTGACGCACAGATCTGGAAAGGTCTTTTTTAACAGATGGGTGAATATTGGATTGTATAGCATATATCTATATGCATATATGTTATGTTGTTTTTAATCCATCCTAAAGAAATAAGTGAACACCTATGGCATGATCATGCTAGTGTTTACAGCAACATATAAATAAATGGGCAATATATTGTACCCAGAAAATATGTAAAAACTTCAATCACTTGTGTCCGGATTTTGCGCTTCATCAATGTCATTCAGCGCAACAGAGGGGGGGAAAAGCCATTTTAAAGCATATTATTGTTAATCATGTGACTGTAGTGTCAAACAAGAGGCCATACTCACGTGTCTCTGTCAATGCTCTGAGGTGACTAAATCTCCCTGTAATATTTGAGATTCGTGTTTGTCTCTCTGAGTAAACAAAACGTTTGCACAGTTATTGCATTTTAATATAGAATACTGGTGTTTTACTGGAGGTGTTACACTTAATGACATTTTGTTACTCTGAATGACTTACTGTATCCCTAACAGCCCACAAATATTGCCAGTATTTAAATGACAATAATACATTAAAATACAAAAACGTTTTTGTTGTTGACTAAGATGGACAAAAAAAATGTAAGGGAGGATGATGTTGTAAAAAAAAAAACTTCAACAACTTGTGCGCTGTACCAGTGACACATCAAATACGTGGTATTCAAAATAAAATAATGTAATTTTTCCTAAGTAACAAATTTCAGTCTAAGATGCAATGCTTAGACACTGCAACCTTGCAACCTTGCAACAATGCAACCTTCTGATTGCAAATAATTGGCATGATTTTATTTAAACGCTTAGAGTTACACTGAATGACATTTTATGGTGTACATTTATATGAATGACAATAAAATATTATTACTGGCATACATTGTATTAGGGAATAGGTGACACTCCAATGAACATAACAATTCACACATTTCACAAGAGAATTGTTGTATCTATTTAACTGATTGATATGTGAAACAAACAAACAAACAAACACACACAGTTTGTTTGTTTATTTGTTTGACGTGAGGCCTGGTGCCGGAGCCAGATTGGCAAGCGCCACACTTTATACCAGTGGTTTTCAAAGTGGGGCCCGGGGTTCTTGAGGGGATTCCGGAAGGGTTCCCCCAGCAAAATAAGATACGTTCTTTTAAACATGTTAGGCAAAACTATTTTATACTTTGGCTGTTCGAAAAATAGCAAATTTACAAGCTCACAACATGTCGTATCGTGGTCGCGTTGTAAGCTTGTAGATCTGCAAAAAAAACACACCTTCCAACGATAGGCTCAACGATAGGCTCTAAGCACAGCAGCCATATTATGAAGACATTCACAGGTGTTACCAATGATACTAATGAAGGCTCTGTTCCATTCTTGGTCAAACAGAGTCAGGGTGCTGATATTGTGCATGTTACACCAGTGGGTCTACAGTTGGGGTCCAGGGACCCTCATGGGCTTCCAAATGGCCCCTTACAGGTGTGTCCATTTGGTTCTATTTGTACACTCTCAGAGTTATGGGGGTCGTGGAAACCACTGTGCTACAATAAATGGAACAGAGCCTTCGTTAGTATCATTGGTAACACCTGTGAATGTCTTCATAATATGGCTGCTGTGAATAGAGCCTATTATCAATTGGGGGGGGGGGGGGGGTCCTTGACATGAGAATGTTTGAGAATCACACTGCTGTGTGCTCAGAGCCCCCTGTGCCAGTGGCACTGGCACGGAATGCTAAGTAGGACACTCCACGGCTATACAGGAACTAGTTCCAGAAAGCTGCTGTTGTAATTTTCTTTCCTTTTTTTCCTTTCTTTTTGGTTGACAGGGATAAGGGTAGGCAATGAATCACACATCCTATAGCGCGTCCTTCACCTAGTTTCCCCCGTTGCCACAAAAATTCTCAGGCGATTTAACTTGTTGCACACACACCCTAATTCAGTTATTCTGAACCTTTTACTGTTTTTTATTTAAAGCAGTGGTTATCAAATTAGGGTCCGCGGACCCCCCAGGGGTCCTTGGGAAGGTTCCAGGGGGTCCCCAGCTAATATAGTTAATGCAGCATCACAATCGTTTTAACCAATTCATCCACTTATATGTTGGCCATTCAAAAATAGTAGATCTACAAAGTTAGCCTGGAAACCATGACGAATCTGACATTACAAAAAAAAAGAAGCCCTCATCATATTTTGTCTGGACACGCTCGGTTGTGTTTGGATTTCCCTTCCCCCGAAGTTGTGGGGCACCAATCAGGGCCCAGTATGCAAATATGGGGCGGTTTTATCACCAGAGGGTTTTTTTTTTCAATCCGCCCCTTGGAAATGCAGGTTCCACACAGAGATTCCCGACTAATATCTACGCAATATCTGCGCAGTCGGTAGCGCTGTCGCCTCACAGCTAGAAGGTCCTGGGTTCGATTTGCTGTGGGTGCTAGGGGCGTGTCCTCTCCTCCGTGTCATCAGTGCCCTTACCCTAGGTGGGGTTGGCGAAAGGGCCTTTCTGTGTGGAGACTTTTATGTTCTCCCCCGTGTCCCCTAGGGTAGGTATCGTCACACAAAAAACATGCAGTAATCCTGGTCTCTATACTGCCTCCTCCTCCTGGTCAGCCGGAGCGGCTGATGGAGGGGAAAGGAACTGGTTGGAATAACGTGCTTCGATCCATACGCTACGTCCTACCGGGGAAACTCCCCCCTGTCAGGTGGGGGGCGGCCATAGCTGAGTGATTAGTGAGCCCGCCTAGGGAGCCAGAGGCCCTGGTTGCCCCAGGTTCGATTCCAGGCCAGGCCAGCATATGTGTCGATGAAATGAAATTTGTCCCTGAGCAAGACTCTTAACCCCTAATTGCTCACAGGTTCTCATTGGAAACAAGACCGCAAGGACTTTCATTAAAAATCTGTTAAAAGGAATTATCCTATCCTTATCCTTATAAGAAGCGGCCTGCTCACTCCTCATGCATTGAAGGAAGCATGAGCTCAGTTCGGGGCTCTCACCACGCTGGCAGAGGGAGAGTAGTGCCCAGGATTACAGCTTAGGCACTTGGCACTGGGTGAAAAAATGGGTTACAAAAATCATGGGATTTAAAAAATGTATATATTTATTTTTTACTTTCAAGGACCCCCATATGCATTAGGCCACGGACCCCCATTTGATACCATTTTTAACTCTGCGACTCCAATCCACACTGATAAAATCCTCAGTATTCATTTACTGATTACAGACCTGCAACGTTCCATTTTAGTTCCCAAATATCAATCCTTTAGCCCTGCCTGGCCCCTCAAGGACCGACCCCCTGGAGGGTCCCAGACCCTAATTCCATGCTCGATTCTCGAAGGGTTTTACGCGCTGACTGTTTACAGTGGTAAGGTTTTTCTCCAGCGTGGACACGCTGGTGTGAGTTCAGATTACTTAAATGATTGAAAGTCTTATGACATTGTTTGCAGTAGAACGGCCTTTCTCCGGTGTGTATAAGCTGGTGTTTCTTCAGACTACCTGCCTCGCTAAAACTCTTCTGACACTGTTTGCAGTGGAAAGTCTTTCTCCAGTGTGGACGCGCTGGTGTCTTGTCAAAGTACCTGACTCACTGAAACTCTTGTCACACTGCTTACAACAGAAAGGCTTTTCTCCAGTGTGGACATGCTGGTGTATTGACAAAGAACCTAACTGACTGAAACTCTTGTCAAACTGTTTGCAATGGAAAGCCTTCTCCCCAGTGTGGATACGCTGGTGATTCCTCAAAGTACCTGACGCACTGAAACTCTTGTGACACTGTTTACAGTGGAAAGGTTTTTCTCCAGTGTGTACTCGCTGGTGTTTCCTCAAAGTACTTAACATATTGAAACTCTTGTCACACGTTTTACAGTGGAAAGGTTTTTCTCCAGTGTGGACACGCTGGTGTCTTGTCAAAGAATCTGAGTCACTGAAACTCTTGCTACATTGCTTACAACATAAAGGTATTTCTCCAGTGTGGATACGCTGGTGTCTTGTCAAAGAACTTAACTCACTGAAACTCTTGTTACACCGTTTACAGTGGAAAGGCTTCTCTCCAGAGTGCATACGCTGGTGTTTCCTCAAAGTACTTAGCATATTGAAACTCTTGTCACACGTTTTACAGAGGAAAGGTTTTTCTTCAGTGTGAACATGCTGGTGTCTTGTCAAAGAACCTGAGTCACTGAAACTCTTGCTACATTGCTTACAACAGAAAGGTCTTTCTCCAGTGTGGACACGCTGGTGTCTTGCCAAAGAGCTTAACTCACTGAAACTCTTGTTGCACTGTTTGCAGTGGAAAGGCTTCTCTCCAGTGTGAATACACTGGTGTCTCTTCAGATGATGTAACTCACTGAAACTCTTGTCACACTGTTCGCAATGGAATGGCTTTTCTCCAGTGTGGATGTGCTGGTGTGTCTTCAGATTACTCAACTGACTGAAACTCTTGTCACACCGCTTGCAGTGGAAAGGTTTTTCTCCAGTGTGGACACGCTGGAGCTTCTTCAGGTAACCTAATTCACCAAAACTCTTGTCTCCGGTGTGGCGAAGATGGTGCTTCTTCAGGTGACCTAACTGGTTGAAACTCTTCTCACACTGTTTACAGTGGTAAGGTTTTTCTCCAGTGTGGACACGCAGGTGTGTCGTAAGACTACTAAACTCACTGAAACTCTTGTCACACTGCTTACAACAGAAAGGTTTCTCTCCAGTGTGGACACGCTGGTTTCTTGTCAAACCTAACTCACTGAAACTCTTGTCACACTGTTTGCAGTGGAAAGGTTTTTCTCCAGTGTGGATGCGCTGGTGTGTCTTCAGATTACCCAACCGACTGAAACTCTTGTCACATCGTTTACATTGGAAAGGCTTTTCTCCAGTGTGGACACGCTGGTGTCTTTTGAGAGCACCTAACTGACTGAAACTCTTACCACACTGTTTACATATATTGTTTTCTTTCCTGCATAAGTCATCAGATATATCTTTACTTCTCTTCGCTGAGTTAAAGTCTTGGTAAGATCTTGATTCATCAGTTCCATCTCCTTTTTTCTGGTTGGTTATAGAGCTGGCAATTTGAACGTCCGCTGGTTCTTCGTCAAAGCTGCTGCAATCCTTGGACTGTGATGTGGATGGACTTATGTGTTCTCTTTTGACTTGGAGATTTTTACTCATCTTCTCTTCGCTCGCGTGTCTCTCTCTGTCTCCTCTATATGTCTGTCTTTTTTCTCGGGCTGTCTCAGTATATTGTTCTTGACTTGGACACAGACAAATTTGAAGTCTATTGGCTTTTATGGGTCAGGAAGATTTACCCTCATATAGTCTCTTTCAAATCCTTCAGTCTTTTAGTTATCCTTTTATCCTCGTCCTTTTTTACTCAGACCCTCAGAGGCCCCGGTCCCTGGTGGTTGCCCTTGCCTCTGTAGCCCCACATTTGCATCACATTTGCCCAATAATAAGTCTTAATATATAGGCCCCATTTGATGTAGGTTGAGCATGTCAGGACCAGGTAGCCTGGTAAAGCCCCTCCCTCCGGAAAATGTAATTTCCATTTGATTTCAGGAAGGAGTCTGGCCTGAAGGCTTGTCTGGGCGTTTCTAGCCCGTTCACCAAATGGACGAGCCTATTAGCGTCGTCGCGCATCGTTCTTTGATTGACAGTGCAAGTTGGCCAATCAGGTGGCGAGTTTGAGTGAGCCCGAATGGAACCGAGTGCAGCCGACAAAAATGGAACGAGCCGCCATTGTTTTCTGTGGGCAGTTCAACTTTTTACTTTCGGTTTTAAAACGCTCTCAAACTTCTTTTTTGAGGCACGGAATTTACTTTCTTGGATAAAATGTAGTTGTTTAACTACATATATATGGTCAATTAATCATGACAGAGCCTATTTAAAAATACAAATTCAGAGAACCGGCAGGGGCGGGCAGTGACACGCATGTATCCGAATAAGGCAACCTATTTTGGGCATGGCCGTCTCAAAAGGCCCCTTGCCTCACATTAGTCTGGAGGTGGTAAAAATGCACTGCTGATTGGCTGAAGGGGAACAACGATCAATGGCTGAAGGGGTTGTCAGTCAAAGGTATTACTCCCGCCCAACTCCAGCCCACAGCCAATATTACAGAATGGGCAATCATGCCAGACTCACTCCTGAAATGAATTACAAATGAGATTTACCAGTCTAAGGACCAGGGGCATCACATTCAAACAAAAATATATCATGCCTGAAAAATCAATTCAGTCACTATTGCCATGGTCTGCCTTTGCTGTCAAGGGACATAACTTGCAGATTGTTAATTAATGTTGATTAAGAATATTATTTTTAGTGTGCAAGTATTTGCTATAGCAGTGTCTTAATATATGATATATATTATAAAAAACCTGAAATCTACATGTCACTCAGGCGGCAGCTGAAAGAAAGGTCATAATAATCAGTGGTACAGAATGATATTGCAGAGCTATAAACTGTAACCACTCTCTGACAGCACATGTAATACATTAAGCTAGGTTGAAGAGGTTTAGTAAAACACAAAAAAAGAGCATTTCCAAATACATGTCCAGGCAAGTGTAATAACAGATTTTATTTTCACACATTGTACAACAAAGACCCTGCATTTTGACCAGAAGTTGTCAGTGTGTCCAACACAAGATCGGCATTTCCAGACAATCCTGCATGAATGTCCTCCCTTAATATTAAGACCTGGAACTGTGTCATTTTTAGATGTGAGCAAAAAAAGCATTATTTTACACTTTGGGCTATTCAAAAATAGCAGATATACAAGCTCATAGCGCGGCACCGAGTGCCGCGCTACGAGCTTGTAGATCTGCTATTTTTGAAAAATCGTGAAAATGTGTGCAAATCTTTGAATATATATATTTTTAAAGCAAACATTTTTAACTAAAATCTTTGCTTTTGGGGGGTCCCTGGAACAAAATATTTTGATGGGGGTCCGCGGCCAAATACATATCATTTTGGGGGTCCTTGACATGAAAAAGATTGAGCACCACTGATATAGAAACAAACGTTTTTCAGAAAGCTGTTGAGATTTAGGAGACCTGTAGAATCGGCTTCAGGTCTCAATGGGTTAAGATGCTGATGCTGTGACTGCTAGCACTGGAGCTTCTGTCCCTGTTGCAGGCCCCTGTGAATAAAGTGAACAAAGCTAACATCACAACACTGCATCAATAATAATGATTGAGCTAATTTTTATACATATTAACAATTCGAAATTGTAGCCAAAGAGTGTCTGTCTAACTGACTGAGTTGTGTAGTTAGACAGCAGTGGCATTTAATGTGTGTTGATGAAGTCTTTTGCTATTGGCTCTCCATTATAATATCATTGTAAATCGATGCTCATTGTTAATGTATGTAATGGGTTGAATGTGACGATAAACAGTTATTGTTCACGTGATATGGTCGAACTTACAGATGTGACTGAAAATAATATGTACTTACCAGTCAACAACGGTATGGATCTCAGCTGCCTCTCGTCTCGATAACGGTGGATACTAGTGACTCCGGGTGAAATAAAAACAATGTTGCTTTTACTCGCTCTCAGCGACTTGTTGGTCAGTTTTCTCGTCCATTCCAACATAGGTAGTGAAGCGTTGATGCTCAAAAATACATCAGTACACGATCAGGAGTTAACATAACCAACATAGCAGTGTTCTTTTAATATAAAAATACATATGTTTCGGTGCCGTAGTATTAAGTACTGTCGTAGCAACGTGTAGCTCATCGGAACGTTTGACAGTGTAGCACAGCCACTCAGACCGGGAGGGGGGCGTGTCCACTCAGATTCTGAGCGAGAGTCACTTCCCGTCCACAAATCTCTGAGCAGACCACGTAAACAAAAAAAGTTTAATATGAAACACAATTTTATACAATATAGAGGGGATCCCTGCTTCATCTCTCTCTCAGTTAGGGGGTCCGGGCTGAAAACGTTGAAGACCCCTGGTTTAAACATTGAATTACATTTTGCCATAATTGAGCACATTCCTATTTTCCCTGCATGCACTAGAAAAGCGGTTGAAGCCTTTTGATGCTGGGTCTGGGCCCACTTCAAAGTCTTCACGGCCCACCCATCTGACCACTTTGTTAAGTGTGTTAAGTGGTGCATCAGAGAATTTTTATTTTAATGATAATCAATCAATTGTGTTCAGGCTTCTTTTTTATTTTATTTTTATTTTACATAATTTGTTGCTGTCGGGCAGAAACCAGCTAACTCCAATGTTCCGCTTCTGCATTTAGTTCCCATATATCGGTGGTATAGACCATATTCACAAGGCGGCCATGTTTCTATGAAGTCAATGAAAGTAGCCACCCCGGGTGGCGGCACTTTCAATGTTAAATTCCAATATGGCCGCCGTGTGAATATGGTCTATCGAACACCCTTTACGTCTGTGTGTTGATCAAAAAAATATTGAGCCAATGAAAAGTATTAAAAAGCGCTTCTGACAAAACCAGCTAACTCCATTGGATTCTCAAACTGTCTGCTAAACCAGCTAAGTCCACCAAAGGGGGGTGGAGTTAGTTGGTTTTGCTGACTCCAGGCTCCACCCCACTTTGGACCCCCAACCTCATTGTGAGCTTGGAGGTCCATTTAGCTGTTCTAATCAAAAGAACAAAAACTCTGAAAAACCCTGAACAATTAACATTTTGGAGTTAGCTGGTTTCTGCCCGACAGCAGAGATATCATCAATAAAATCATAGCATTTTGCCAATTATTAAGTGGCCCACTTGCAATACTCTCACGGCCCACCAGTGGGCACCAGTTTTTGTTATTGTCTTTTGGGGGGGGGCTTGTTTTTAAAATGTAGTTGCTTATTTGGGCTTCCTTCCTAAATGCTGTAACCAGTGGTTCTCAAACATTGCCATGTCAATGACCCCCAAATTAATAATTATCTGTCTGCGGACCCCCCATCTGAAAAATATGTTGTGGCCAGGGGACCCCCATACAAGATAAAGTGTTGTTAAAATGTTTCAAAAATACATCAAAAATAAGGAAACGTTTTGAGAACAACCGATCTACAAGCTCACAACGCGGCGCATCGCCAATAGCCATAGGTTGAAAGTGACATGTGGGCCGTGGCCTAGTCGCTTCTTTTGGCCTTGTTTTCATAGACCTGGTTGCTTATTTCTCGCGCAAAATCTGGCTACACCTGCCTGCACCAAAAACGTAGTACGCCACCTCGACTTTTTGTCTCCACACACAGAGGATCTCACCATACATGCGTCAGAGAGTCGGAGCATAGCGGAGCTTTGTTACTAAGCCTTAGAGTTACACTCGGTTGCGCGCGAGTGTCGTGCGGCGAAAACAGCAGATCTTCAAGCTCACAAAGCGCCGCGGCGCAACGCTTTGTTAGCTTGTAGATCTGCTATCTTCGGCTCACAACACGGAGCCACGCAGCCGAGTATATAAATCAGGGCCTTATCGTCCTGTTCCAGATCCAGATTCCTCCATTTGTACGGCTGAAGGCACTGCCAGCTGGCAGCTGTCCCTCTATGCTTCACACACACGCACGCACGCATACACACACGCACACACACGCACACACACACACACACACACACACGCACACGCACACACACACACACACACACACACACACACACACACACACACACACACACACACACACACACACACACACCGTGGACGTGCAGAGCAGAGGAACACACACATACAGTAAGAGATGCATCTACACGAAACACCTGGGGACAGCAATTGCAGCTCTGCCCAACAGAGCTGTTCTAAAAAAAAAACTGCGCGCACACACACACACACACACACACACACACACACACACACACACACACACACACCCTTTGAGACCCTAGAATACATGGAATGATTGAAGCGTTCCGTCTGCCTCGATTGCCAGGTGTCAAATTTGTTTGCGTGCGTGCGTGTGCACTTCTGAAGGCTAGCCTGTCATTTTATTTGAGGGTACATGGAAAGAGAGAAAACTTGAGAAGCTTGGCGGGTTTGCCAGTTTAAAATTATTACAAAGAAATGAAAAATATAATTGAAAAAACACGGTTTCCGCACATATCAGAAGGACAATGTCAGTCACCAGAACCAAGGACGGGTGTTTCCGATTAATCTATCATGGTTAAAATGGAGTTTGAAGTTACAATGGGTTTGTATAGGAAGGGGGCGTGTCTGATACAATGAATATCAAATATCTAAATACTGAATCAAGCAACTTAAAAACTGTCCCTGGTGCCCACAATAAAAGTAGACAATAAAATTACCTTCTTTTTTTTTATATCCCTTTAAGTCTGCTATTTTCACTATGTTTGAAATAGGGCTTAGTTGGTAAATTTGAATACATTTTTCCCCTTCCTATAGAAACGTAGTGGAGTCTAAAGTGTAATAATTTGCCTTTGAAATGTAGTGGAGTGAAAGTCAAAAGCATCAACAACAAAATAAGTATGTACTTAATGTACTTTAACGACTTAAACCCCAGCATCCTTATTGTGGAGCTTTTCGCATGAAAATAGCAGATCAACAAGCTCGCTGCGACGCGTTGTGAGCTTGTCGATTGGCTATTTTTACCGAAAGCTTTCAACCACAATAACAGAAAACAGGCATAGAGCCCTGAGAGACTCCGATCAACCATATGGGGTTTAAGTGGTTAAGTAACAGTCCACGAGTAAATCTAGTCCGTTGCTGTCCGCCGCTGATGAAGAGAGGCTTTCGGGGTGGGGCCGAGGGCACGGGGGTTCAGGCCACATGCCGCCCACAGTGAGACGCTGACCTCTCTCTCTCCTCCATGGAGGCGCCGCCGCTCAAATTAGAAAGTGAGGAGCACAGGCCCGACTTTCAATTAACACTCTGCACTCCGTGTCGCTTCACATTTGAATGGAGGTGGTTACTCAGCATCAGGGTAGACAGCCCTGTGTGTGTGTGCGTGTGTGCGTGCGTGCGTGTGTGGGTGTCTGTGTACAGTATGTGGGCCCTATCTTGCGCGGCCCCTTATGCCTTATATGCCTATGATCTTTTGAAAAACATTTTAAAATAGTGAACATAATCTATTATGTATGTTGTGTGAGATCTATGTGTGAGTCTATACTGCTGTTTTGTTCATGGAAGAAATGTTATTGGGGGATGGAGGTGTCAATCAACCTGAGCCAACCTACTGAGAGAGAGAGGGGGTGGGACTAAAAAAAGCAGAAAGCAGGAAGTCACTGTGGTATTTTCAGTGGGAAAAAACGAGTGGACAAAAAGGGACATTAAGTGTTAAAATACATTCGGATTTTGGTCAAATCCAATTGCATTTCAGTTAAGAGCCACAGGGTTTGCATCAGTGTGGTTTTGTACCAGTTTAGCCTGTAAGGAAAAACGGGAGAGTGTGTGTTACAGTCAGATGTCTAGCACCACCAGTTGCTGACAGTGTAACCTAGCTAATGCTAAGCTAAAGCATAAACAAACACAAGTTGAGCTGTCCACTAACACTTGTGACTGCAGGAGGAGAAGAGAGTGTGTGGGTTTCTTTTTGCACCAAGTTTTGAGTGAGTATGAATACTACAGTAGCCTATGTGAGAATTGATAAAAAAAAAAAAGACATTGTTGTAAAGGATAGAAATTAATTAGTGTGTGGGTTTTCCTTTTGGATATAGTGTGCTTCAGGACATTGCTGCACCAGCTGTAGCAATAGAAGTGCTCAAAGCTTGCCACTGCATACTGAGGGTCCACGTGTACACAGAGTGGTGCATTTGGGTCTGCCTACAGCACAGCACTACTCACCTGGAACTAAGAGTGTGGACACTGCAGCTCCTGTACAGGGTTTCTAAGGAACTGTGAGTACAGACCATAGTCTACCTAACTGTGAGGATTCTTCCACTGAGCTCCAACAGCGCGCCAACGATACTGGTACCATAAACTGAGTCAAACAAACCCCGGGGTATTTTCTTTATTTGGTTTGGGGAATTATTGTATTTTATTTTGTTTTATTCTATCAGGTTCAGAAGGATCTTGAGGCAGGGTCAGTTCACCTGTTGTGAAATAAATACCATTTCCCTTTGTTATAAAATGCAATGCTTGTGTTGGGTGATTCATGAGTAATGTGAGTTTCTGGTGAATGTATAAAATAATAGTATAGCTACAATAAGCTAACCGGGCCCTTTGCACGTGAACCCAGTATATGCAACATTAACTAGCCACAGTAGACACATCCTGATATTGTATTTTGTTGCCATTACCAATTGAGAATTGAGTGAGGGGGCTAAATATATATATATATATATATATATATATATATATATATATATATATATATATATACTGTACATAGTAGAATGTACATAGAGTCCATTCTGATGGGCGCAAGGCTATGAGGAAAGGTTTCAGCACCACGGACAGTGCCTATAGCCCTCGGCCGGCTGATTGAAGGGAGCTGTATGCCAGTTCACCTTCTCTATCTGTGGTCTGATCGACCGTGGCCTATACAAACTGCAGATCATTCCTCAGACATTGGCCACATCCCAATAGGCTCTATGCACAGCAGCCATATTGTGAAGAAATTCACAGGTGTTGCCAATGATACTGATGAAGGCTCTGTTCCATTCTGGTCAAACAGAGTCAGGGTGCTGATGTTGTGCACGTTGGCTCACTGGAAACACTCTGCTACACCAGTGGGTCTAAAATTGGGGTTCAGGAACCCTCACGGTTCCTTGAGGGGGTTCCAAATGACCCCTTAGGGGTGTGTAACTCTGAGAGTTATGGTGGTCGTGGAAATTAAAAAGTCTGAGAACCACTGTGCTACTCTAAATGGAACAGAGCCTTCATTAGTATCATTGGTAACACCTGTGAAGGAAGTGATAATATGGCTGCTGTGCATAGAGCGAGTATACTCGCCTCCTCCATCCAGCGTGACGAGCGTTACGTTGAAGTTGGTGACCTGCCGAAATATGTGACCATCCTGTGGACTTCACATGACAATGTTCAACGGTAAATCACTGCTGTTTGTTTATTGACAGAGTTAAACCTAGTATACTCTGTTAATAAATAAACAGCAGTGATTCATGTTCAGACATTGACGTTATGTGAGGACCAGTGCTTAATTTGCTAATTTTAACGTGCCGGAGCCCATGCATCCGACTAAAAGTATATATATGTTTATTATCAATAAAAACGGTCAAAGTCAAATCGCAATAATCAAAATATGCTTAAAACTCATAAAATGGCACTTCACTTGCCATATTCTGGGGGGAACATTAGCCCAAAATACCAGATCTACAAGCTCACAAGACCATAGTTTGACAGGAAAGAAAAAGGGGGAGAAAGCAGAATAATAATACTAACACTAATCTACAAGCACTAATTGCATCACAATGCGACACGTTGTGAGCTTGTAGATCTGCTATTTTCACTTACAAGTTTTGAAAATGTTAACCTATAAAGACATAGAGGTCAAAAGTGGTTAAGTCTAACTTCTACTCCACTACACCTCAGAGGAAAATATTGTACTTTTACTCCAATTATTTGAAAACTTTAGTTACTAGTTACTTTGCAAATATAAATGAGCACATTATGAACCATATATTAACTACTTTATTTTTAACTACCCTATTTTATACCTAGGCTATTTGAAAATAGCCAATCTACAAGCTCACAACGCGTCGCGATGCGGCGCGTTGTGAGCTTGTAGATCTGCTATTTTCAAACATTTTAGTACTTTTACTTTTGGTACTTTAAGTACATTTTCATACCAATACTTTTGTACTTTTACTGAAGTCAATTTTTAATTCCGGACTTGTACTTGTAACAGAGTACTTCTACATTGCAGTATTGATACTTTTATTTAACTAAAACATTTGAGTACTTTTTCCACCACCGCATTAGATCCATTGGAATATCAGCTTATTATTATTATTTTATTTCTTTCCCCCTGAAAAGTCACAGTATTGAACATACACGGTTTCCACCCGACAGCAACAATACGAGAGTCAAGCTGCGAAATAACCCCACACTAAATCATTGGTGCATTGCAGAGAGAGAGAGAGAGAGAGAGAGAGAGAGAAAGAGAGAGAGAGAGAGAGAGAGGAACAGTGATGGACCACCTGTGCGATATATAGAGCCTCATTTTGTGGCTCGGGAGAATTATCCACAGAGGGGATTACAGAAACGCCCTACGTCAGAGTCCTGGAAGGCAGTAAAGGTAGTAATTACCAGAGTGAGGGAAAAACAAGGGATAACCTGATTGCGTATTGATTCTGTATGTCGTGCTGTGGACAGATACAGCATTGCCTGGGGGGCAAAACGTGTGATGGGACCCAGCAATATGTGGCTACATGTTGTAAACACAATTTCCTGGGATATAGTAATGCAACATTTCCTCACACCGTGGGTCCGATAGATCTCTTGGAGTACATGTTGGGCCATGATGGGGGAACGTTTAGCCTCGGTGGAATAATTGGTTTTTCGCCAGAAGCTATATGTCTGTTACTTGTATGTCTGTAAAACTGTGACTTTTCAGGAAATGGAAACAATTACCTGCTCTCCAATGGATCTGATGCAGTTATTGTAATGATAGATTGCTTTATCATTTTACAAACACCTTAGGCTCAGATCACACATTGGAATAAGATAGACACAGACACAACGGAGATCTCCTTCTTTTTACTTGCCGCAAGGAGCAAATGTCCAGCTTGACCTGAATCATTTCTGGAGTACAAATACTTTTACATTGGTTTATATAGCAACATGAGAAGGAGATACAGTTAAGCAGGGGGCAGGGCTTAGGAAGTACTCAAAAGTATTAGACTACTGTGAGTACTCAGTACTTGAAGTTAGCAGGCAGAGCAGAGGAGACAGAGACAGCAAGCTTCTGCTGGACTTAGAGATAAGGAAACTATGTAAACATCTGTAGCTGTAACGATAACAAACCACCTAATATGCAGTCTCTGGCTCCTGCACACATAAGGAGAAGAATATACATCATCTATTCAATTGAATGATTAATTAGTTGAACACATTAACAATATGAATAGAACTTATAAACCCACATTACATAGAACTGAGAATCGGCTCATTTCCCTCCTGTTGATCAAATTTATTAATCTTCACATTCTTCTTGTTTTCCGCTTTTTCAAAATGGACATCAGGATTTCATTAATCACTTGCCTCTTTTGCTTTCAGTGGCCTTGGTACTTAAGCTATCCGCTTTTCGCACTTTGTCATACAGAGCATAGCACAAAGCTGTTATCAGGGCACATGATGAGACTATTAAAATGTCAATTGATCCTGATCAATAATGATATAAACGATTGTAGATAATGCTGAAAAAACCTAAGGATAGGAAAAAGGACATTATCACTCTCAAAATGTGTGGCTTTCTTGTGAGCAGTGGTTATATCACTTAATAACCTTCAACCGGTTGTATCATTAATTTGACCATCATGAATTGACAACTCATTTTAAGCATTGTCCCACTTGTACCCAGCTGTCTGTTCCACCTCCCCCTCCCTTGACCTGGGACCCACCCCTGGTTACAAACAGGGTGGTTTAAAGCTCTCTGGAGGGCACTAAGGTGTTAACATCACATCACTGGCATTTTTAGAACTAATGTCATCTGACATGGAAAACACGGTGTTTGATGGCTTCATTAGTATGTGGCTTCTGAGATGATGACCGTTTGGTCGGTTATCCCGCCCCTCCCTTCGGAGGTTGTCTTAAAAGCGCCCTCATTCCTCAACACACTCCTCATAACACATTTACACCAGTTGGCATTTTCCATCTCGCTCCATGATATTACATTTATCACACTTCATACTTAGTCCGCTTCAGAGTGACATAAAAGCTCTTATTTATGTGCTTAAAACTGATCATACGTTTTGCACGGCAAATAGCATTGACCCAAGGCTCACTCACTGTTTGGATTCGCGCTTACTTACTATCAGTTAACTGCAACAGGAAATGTAGGATGTAGACATATATATATGCAACATAACAATCATAATTATCTTAGCTTTAGCCTTCCCCTGCTTAACTTTTAATAATAGACAAAAGATACATAGAAAAATATACAATAACATAGATAGGAAAATATAAAAATAAAAACACAGACAGGAAGTGGTGTGGTGCATCGTCCTTCTAAGTGTAATCAGGTGAGGGGGGGGTTACTATTCTAAGTGGATTCTTCACCGGTTAGGGCCTAATATCACTCTATATGTGAGACTCCACCCCACAAGCCGGCCTTCTTCACCTTCTTACGTAATGTTCGATGATGTTTGCACCAACTTGCGAATGTTTTTGTGTGGATTGGACAAACCACACGTCTCACATCAGGTGACATGTTGACCAGGGACTGCATCTCACAGCAGTTGGCATGTTGACGTGACCCGGGCATGGACCCTCCTAGCACGGAGAGTTCCGTTCACACTTGATGACCTGGTCAGCATCACCATAAGCAGTCCCATCGTTCCTGTGGAAGAGATAAAATCTTGGCAGCTTACTAGTTCTTTTGACCTTTGTAACGTCTTCAAATTCATTTTTACAGTGTATGGCTTTTACCAGAATTTTTAAAATATAAGTGTGAATATAGTGTGAATATGCTTCATAATCTTCAACTATCCCTCCTGTTGAACCATTACTCAGATGATTGGTTCAATATATTTCAATTACTGCATTAAGACACTATAATTATAAAAAAATAAAAAAATAAAACAATCGCCTTATAACACTGCTTGGGTACTTCAAATATAGGAATTTGACACACTAGTATCAAGACACAACAAATGAAAGATAAGTTCCATGAGAACTGAACTCGCTTCCTTTGCTTTTTTTTTTATATAAGCGTTCCCATGGGCTTGGGACGAGGTAGTCACTGCTCTACCCATAACATCTTGCAGGCTGAGATTAGAATGTCTTCACATGATATACTCCACAATTTGAGTAGAACTACTCTTCATTCAAAGTGAAAAAATGCTTTTAGAAACACATGCTAGTTTCTTACATGTGGAGAGGGAAAGGGCCAAAACTATGAATACTACTGATTCTCAAACATGTACGAAGTGTCAGTTTTGACATAGGGTAACTTTACATAAGTCTTCTAATACTTATGATACTTTTCATTATTGAGTATTTCTTAAAATCAACAACTGCTCTATAGCTTGTAGATCTGCCATCTTTTGGAAAAAGATTTCCATTGCTAGTTAAGACACAAATGTCACTTACAAAAGTAGAGCTATCTTCGCTTAAGTCTTTTAACTATTTTTAAATCAAAACAAAAATATTGAATATAGTTTTAATACAAAAAAAATGCTCCCTACCTCCCCAAAGTCTGTGAGCCACTTTTCATTATAATGGAGCTTTAGATGGCCCTGCAGTGCCATCGTTCACACCATGATCCTGAAAGCCACACACAAACCCTGGGCTAACTTGCTGGACAAAAATGACCCTTGACCTGTGAGTGCACATTCCTAGCTTGGGGTACTTGCACCTAATACATCGTTCTGCTGGGACTGCTAGTGTGTGACAACTACTACAATGCTCAATACTTAAGCGCTTTGCTTAGATAATTTACTAAAAACTTCATATTCTACCGCAATGAGCTCAATATCATTAAGCAAAGGCCCATGTTACTTTGATCACTCTTCCAGAGTAAACCACCCACAGGCCTTAATTCAATGTAATGTCACCGCAACAGAACAGAAGTCATAACACATCTTTAACATTTGAGTTTAGACAAAGGGCTTGTAACAGAAAAATGGGCCTTATATGGGAGCTGGTTAATAGCTTTAACTGCACAAACTTCACTGATAAGGGCTCCTAAATATCACTAGAACTTATGGCCTTTTGTGATGTTTTTTTTTTTTTTTTACTTTTTTACTTCATCACTGTCTTTCTGTCTCGCTCTGTTAGCACACAGCCCGCACACACACGTGCACATACACACGTGCACACAGACTCCTCTAAACACCCACACACACAGTACCACACAGCAACCCTATTGGTTGGCATTTAAGTACAGTACTTGAGTAAATGTACTCAATTACTTTCCAACATACACTCATTTCAACTGTTCGCTGTAACTCATTCATACCAACCACAAAAATACTTTTACTCTCTGGGAGTTGCTCATTTGCTCAGTCACCATTCTGTCACTTCTTCCCCACACATGATACTTAAGTACAGTACTTGAGTAAATGTACTCAGTCACTTTCACACTCACACTCTTGAGAATGGTTTATACAGTAAACTACATCTGAAGCTGTAACGCCCAGTGATTAAGTATACTCATAGCGGTATTTGGAGTCCAATGTACATGATCTCCCACTGTCTGAAAATCACGCGCTGGGATTGGTGTCAGGTGCCGATAGTTTGTTTCGATGAACAAATTAAGGGATAAGAGACTTTCTTGCTGTAGCCAACTCAGTGATGTGGAATAATTTAGCAAGGGCATATAGATGATTGCATTTGGAAACGTTTCCCTGGCACTGAGATGTAAAGCGTCCAACAGTGCATTATTACGTAGCAGATCTGGTTGGTCTTTACTATTAATGCCTAAAGATAAGACCAGTATCTCTGCATGTACATCTCTATGGGACCTCTTGATCATTTCACATACATTATGAAAATTCCCTCCCGCGAAACTTTCGACTTGCATGTTAAAATAAGGAATACTCGGTATTCTAGCCAAATTGCTGTCTCCCATTAATAGGATGGGTAGATGTCGATTAAATGCCCATGATCTCTTGTCATATCCTGCATGCTTGAAAGGGACCGAATAATCACGCACAGGAGGACCTGCATATCGCATCCCGGTGCTGGGCATTGTCCACGCCTGAGAGCGCGCTAATATTTGCCTACGATTAGGGGTACTGCGAGGAGACCAGTATGCCATTTGCAACGATTAAAAAGGAAATAGATATATGTGTGGCTTGTATATTTATATCTATTTTCCAACAACACTGCTACCTGGGAAGTCTAATTATGAATGTAATACGATTTGGGGCTTTTATTCATGCATAAAACTTTGCTTTAGACTGGCTACTGTAAATAGGTAAGGGGCTTTCTCTCCCATCTTGCATACACGCACGCTTGAGTACAGTATCTGAGTAAATGTACTCAGTTACTTTTCCACACTCTCAAGCAGTCGCTATCTCTCTCTGCTCGGCACACACATGCAGTCCTCACACACACACACATTCACTTGTATTCCTATACTCGTGAGGACATACACAGACACTGAAAATCTTATTCATTCACAGTCACACAACAGAGAGGCAGATCCACTCACGCACTTAGTCTCTCTCTCTCTCTCTCATTCACATATATTCCACTGAACATTCCTCACAATCTCTCATAGGCTTCTACAGGAACATACACATATTCCCTGGGGATCCCCACACACATTCACTGTACTCTCATTCATAGATTCATACAGAAATCACCAGTCCACGCGACTGTCCCAAACAGACCTCGTCTCTCAACCACTGTGATTATCATTCATACTTATTTCGAGCGTTATTTACACTGCTGTATACTGGTTGAATCGCACTTCACACATTCCTTAATAACACATCTTAATATACACTATCACCACGTTCCAACGGATTTCTCCGGAAAGGTGCTCACGGTAGTGAGGATCTTTTAGTAATATTAAGCACAAACATACAATATAAACACATTCAGTTTCACCACGTTCCAACGGATTTCTCATCGAACACCCAAGAGTACTCTCATCCAATCTAGACCGAACACCCCTTAGAATGAAATGGGGGTTATTCTAGATTTAGACTGAATATAGATACCTCGTGGGTTATTCTAGAAGATGATCCGGAAAAGTGCTCACGGCTCACACATAGTGATGACCGCGGAGAGAAAATCGTTAGACCCGGATAACTCACTCAGATCGCGTTTTGGATACACATAGTGATGACGCACGTCTGTCAATATCTGTGACTTCATACACACTACAGTATACAATTTGCAGGAAATAAATCACTCTATTGCTTCTAAAACATAGCAAAATATCCTAAGATTTCACTGCTTATTCAGTGCTTAGGCCTATGTCTATATTCACATAGACAACTTTTGTGTCTCACTCACGTGCTATCTTATAGTTGTGTGATCAGCGTTCAAATGCCGTCGGCCGTTCCTTGAAGAGCAGATGATAAGACGAGATGACCACCGGCCTGGAGGCGAATTCAACGCTCCAGGATTTTTTCAGGATCCGGGTCCTGGCTGCAGACTTTTCCAGCGGCGTCTTCCTTCTTACTCTTCTTGGAACAGCTCTGACATCCAGGCTCGAGGGACCATTGTAATGATAGATTGCTTTATCATTTTACAAACACCTTAGGCTCAGATCACACATTGGAATAAGATAGACACAGACACAACGGAGATCTCCTTCTTTTTACTTGCCGCAAGGAGCAAATGTTCAGCTTGACCTGAATCATTTCTGGAGTACAAATACTTTTACATTGGTTTATATAGCAACATGAGAAGGAGATACAGTTAAGCAGGGGTTAGGAAGTACTCAAAAGTATTAGACTACTGTGAGTACTCAGTACTTGAAGTTAGCAGGCAGAGCAGAGGAGACAGAGACAGCAAGCTTCTGCTGGACTTAGAGATAAGGAAACTATGTAAACATCTGTAGCTGTAACGAACCACCTAATATGCAGTCTCTGGCTCCTGCACACATAAGGAGAAGAATATACATCATCTATTCAATTGAATGATTAATTAGTTGAACACATTAACAATATGAATAGAACTTATAAACCCACATTACATAGAACTGAGAATCGGCTCTGTCATTATTTAGACACAAGCTACTGTTAATATTTTTCATTGGTAAAATATATTAAAAAAAAAAAAAAAAAACACTGACAGATGTAACCGCTTTGGCTTTAAAATGTGTTGTGTGTTGATTAAATAGCATTAATACTGTAGGTGAGCTTGTAGATCAGCTATTTTTGCTACTTTTACGTGACACTCTTGTGCAGTGAATGCCATACGACAACGGTATTCATCGTACAAATCGTGAATAAAACCGAAGTACTGAGATACAATGTGTCTGCCCGACAGTGTCAATAAACTGTTAGACAAAGCTTTACTTCTATATAGATGTGATTCTCAACTCTTCTTTTTTTTTAAGACCCCAATTTCATATGCACTAGGCCACAGACTCCCATTTCATAAGATTTGTACCTCTAAGCACATTGATATGATATGATTGGATTTGGTTTGATGTGATATTTTAATCACTTGGTCCAGCATTGCTGTCTATAGGAATACAGATAGCAGTGGTACTCTGAAAAACATGTCTTTCTTGTACATTCAACGGTGTAGATTTACTATTTGACAGATTGATTGATTGATTGATTGGTTAATTGATTGAATACTTTATTAAAAGGTTTGTTAACAGTACAGGTAGTACAGTCAAAGGCTATGCCACCCCGAGTCTCATTTAAATCCAGCAGAGTTGCTTCATCATTCCCAGACAAGATATTCGACTCATGAACAACTTTCCAAAAAGTGCTTGAACCCACAACTAAAGGCATCCGGGTCCACATTTCCACTCAATTCGTTCTCTTTGTCTTTTCATAACAGCAAGTATATAAAACCGAAGCCTGTCCAATCAGTCTCTGCTTTTGCATGAGCCCCGTCCCATATCAAACAACATTAATCTTGGTTGTAACAATCTCAGTATCTGCCATTGAGCTAAATGCCCATTCCTCCGTTTGGAAAAGAATGGCGTCTCTCTTTCCTGACTAAACAGGCTCCTTTTTGTTTATACAAAAAAAAAACTGATTGATCACTTTTCTTTTGTAAACAGAAGGAGGGCGCAGAATTTTAAATATGGAGGAAGCAGACAGGCTCTGTGATATTGTGCTCCCTCTTTTTTTTTCCCACGACCGGAACAGGAGCGATTGACACGGATTGATTTTGTTTTGTCGTTGAGGGTGTGCGATAAGCAGAGGAAAATAATGAGCAGTGTCTTATTAATGGCTAGAGAATGCATTATGGGTCATACTTTCAAATGAATTATGCATCAGGCACAAACAGACATTGTGGGAGAAGGCGACGTATCATTGGGGGGAGGGGGGGCATTGTTTGATTATATCACCTGATCATGTCACATGACACCTCCAGTGGTGCACAGTAACAAACAACATTTACTTGAGTACTGAACTTAAGAACATTTAATTGTATTTGTACTGTTTTTTTTTTAATACTTATGACATTCACTCTACTACCTTTCAAAGACAAATAGTGTACTTTCTTCTCCACTAGATATCTAGGGAGGGGGGGGGAGTACATTATGAACTAGATAAAGTGCTCCTCGAAGCACAGGTCTCCGCCAGGTCAGGTACGTTATTGTGGCCTCCTGGTGGCGATGTAATAGGCCAATGTGAAAAGGGAGCCATTTATTCTTAGGCCTTCTAGGACCTCTTCCCCACTAGTCACACTAACATTTTAGTCTAGTTTGTTGACAAAATTGTCATTATGTCTAGTCTTAGTTTTAGTCATCATACAGTAGCTTAGTTTTTATTTAGTTTATATTTAGTTTTCGTCGGTGAAAAAAGGTAGTCGACGAACATTTGTCATTAGTTTTAGTCGACGAAATCAACACTGTGGTCAAGGGTTCTTTAAAGAACCATTAAAATTAATTGTTCTTTAAAGAACCTTGGTCTGAAATGTTTTATGTGTGTAACAAAGGAGGAGTGTGGTGTCATTTGTCTTGCAGAGTTTTCTAGACGACTTCTCGTAAATAATGAGCAAATATTTTGCCACACCGACATTTAAATGTAAGTTTCCACGAGAGCCTCATACAGGAGCAGGAAAAAAAACAACTCCATGCCAGGTTCAGCTTGAAGTTTCCAACCAAAGCAGGCTTTGGATTCGATCATTGATCTAGTTTCTCTTATTTCTCTAAAGCGAACAGCTTTGTTGCAGGGTCTGCCTTAAACAGAGCTGTTCAAATAGGCATTATGTGCAAAAGTTTTAGAACCCTATAATGTAATACATACATGTATTACATGTACACAATTGCACATGCATTAAATCGGAGAAACTGGGCATGGCTGCGAAAGCTATTTCAAAACAGGTGTATGGGACATCCACAGCAACAATTATAACTGTAATGATTTGAGCATCCACACTGACGCGAACATGTTGAATGTGAGAGACAGAGACATACAGTGGTGGAAAGTAACTAAGTGCTCTTACTCAAGTACTGTACTTAAGTAGAATTGTGAGGTATTCATACTTTACTTGAGTATTACCAATTTCCAATACTTTTACTTCTACTCCACTATACTTATCAGAGGCAAATTGTGTACTTTTACTCCACTACACTTATTTGAAAACTTTAGTTACTAGGTACTTTGTAGATTTGGATTATCATTTGAAAACATACATTAACCACTTCAGCCCTAGATGCATTTCGGCCATTTGAAAATAGGCGATCTACAAGCTCCCTATGCGACGCATTGTGAGCTTGTAGATCTGCTATTTTCGAAAGATTTTTTTATACATTTCAAAACTTGAAACGGGACATTCTGCATAATGAGTTCTTTCTACTTTTGGCACTTTAAGTACATTTTGATAGCAATACTTTTGTACTTTTACTCAAGTACATTTTGAATTCCAGACTTTTACTTGTAACAGAGTATTTCTATATTGCAGTATTGATACTTTTACTTAAATAAAAAAATGTGAGTACCTTCTCCACCACTGTAGACATGCAGTGGTGGAAGAAGTACTCTGATGTAATCTAAATGCATGTTGGCTCCTCACAATCATTGTGAACCCTAGCATCCCTATTCTGCGGGGAACATTCGCTAAAACAGCCGATACGAGCTCGGCTATTTACACGTATAAATCAGGTATTTTCAAGAGATTTGGTGTGGAGGGGGAAAAAGAGCGGATCAAGTACAGAGCCGACCTCGATCAACTAAGTATTCGATGCTAAGTTTAGAGGTGTAAGTCAGTGGTTCTCAAAGTGGGGTCCGGGGACCCCCATGGGTCCCTGAGGGTGTTACAGGGCATCCCCAGCAAAATGAAGAATTGAAACACTTTTACCCTATGTTACGCTTTCGTGCTCAAAAATAGCAGATCTACGAGCTCACAACGTGTCGAGATGAGACAGGTTGTGTGAGCTTGTAGAACTGCTATTTTTGATGTCATCTCAATTTGTATTTTATTCACATTTGCAAATTAGAAAAGCTTAGCAGCTATTTTTGAAGGGGAAAAAGATCCTGTGAAAATTGTAAAAAAAATAAAATAAAAAACAGACTAAAGGCCTTTGTAGACAGGGTGCGATTAGTCAATCAGTTTTTACCGCATGCGGAAAGACGCACAAATCGAACTGGTTCGATTGGGAAAAAAAACGCATCGCCGCACCGCATCGCCGCACTTTTCTGCAAAGGCCTTTATGGGGGTCCCATGGCACAAAATCATTACAAATGGGGTTCCGTAGCCACATTTGGGGGGCCTTGACATGGAAATGTTTGATAACTATTGGTTTAGGTGGTTTAAGTGGCAAGGCCGAGGCACAGACAATCTCTCTTTTTTTTAGGTTTGTGTGAGAGGTCTCTCCTTTGTGTCACCAACTGACTGTATTTCACCAGTCACTGTGGAGGAACACAAAAAGACCAACAGGTGAAGGACGTTTGCCCATTAAACTGTAATGTGGACTCGTAAATAACTTGGAATGATTTACCCTAGGTACGTGGAGCTTTGAATCACAACACTCCTATCCTTGACTTATTTTGACAATGACAACATAGGGAAAAAAATGTCACAGCACAAACTGGACTGCAGAATGAATTGCTGCTTTGTTACCTTAAGCTGCAAACCTTAACACTGCAGTTTAATAAAGCAATTTACAGTGATTTTACAACAGCGAAGGGCTGTTGTTAGGCACTCCGCTCATGCAAAACAACGCCCCCTAGCTGTTTGACACTGCCTCATGTGGATTATTGCTTTTATTAATGGTTACTATATATACACCTGCTAGAAAGGCTTTATTAAATAAATATAGATACACCTGAATGCCCGCAACACACCCAAAATAAACAGTCTTTATGTGCACGGCCAAGAAATGTAACGTGAAGAGAAAAAAGACAGCACCCAGTAATGCTGATGAAGGCTGATTAGCCAAAACGTGTACGTGGCTTGTCCCGATGAGACTAATCCATTTTTTAAAGGACATGGCTGGCTTTTTCCATTAAATAAACACACACAGCAACAAATCATTTATTGACAGCAAATAATAATTCTTCGACCTAGGAAAGTAGTTCTATAGAGATATTTAGCACAGTCGTTGCCAAACAACACAGAGATGCAGCAACACAATGTGTTTGTCGCAGTAATACTGATGTCATAATGTGGTCAAACAGGTGTGTGTTTAGACAGTATTTTACAACGGCCTTACAGTTTACAATATACAGTTTAGGCATTTAGCAGACGCTCTTAATCCAGAGCAATTTACAGTAAGCAAGGACACAAGATAATACATCATAATTCACATAATACATCAAATGCATAAAAACAGTAATCTAATAATAAAGGCCTAATAGATAAGTAAACCAGTAATCTAATAATAACTAATACATGCGTAAACCAAGGACCTATCATCAGCCTACATTGAAACTAAACACACTATAGGATGCCAGGCCAACAATGACCTGGCATCTGTCTACATAACATGCTATCTAAGTTACATTTTAGCCTTTGCATGATCCTGCAAGGTCGTCAAGGCTGGGGCAAGAGCCTTGAGCTCTGCTCAGCCAATCATAGTGAAGTACCGGAACTATATCCATTTTATAACGAGAAGAATGCAAGCATTGTTGCCGTGCGACATGATGGAAGACAATCCATTGAACTTACAACACAGATCTGTAGATCTGGTGTAGAGGGGACAAAGGAGAGGACCACGTTTAGACCTCGTGGGTACCCCGCTCAACAAAGTCTATGCGTAGGTTTTAACCCATTAAGACCCGGAATGCATCTCTGTAATTTTTTGATTGGAGCTAAAAAAGCATTATTTTACACTTTGGCTATTGAAAAATAGCAGATGTACAAGCTCATAGCGCGGCACCGAGTGCCGCGCTATGAGCTTGTAGATCTGCTATTTTTGAAAAATCGAGAAAATGTGTGCAAATTAATATATTACATTCTTTTAAAGCGACATTTTTTAACTCAAATCTTTGCTTCTGGGGGTCCCTGGAACTAAATATTTTGAGATGGGGGTCGGCGACCAAATACATATCATTTTGTGGGTCCTTGACATGAAAAAGTTTGAGAACCACTGATATAGAAACATAAACTTAGGATTACAAGACATTTTGTAGAAACGGAACCTCAGGCTAATGGGTTAAGCATAGATTTATATATATCTAGAGAGGTCTCCTCTTCTATGGAGTTGCTCACCCAGCGCATACTCCCTTTTTTACCGCTTCTCCCGTGTTCTCTCGGTTCTGGGGGCTTGGTTTTAAGTGGTTAAAATGTCAAATAAAAGACAAAAGACATGATTTATAAATGTCCCAATGCCCTAAAAGTGTGTACTGGAGGTCACTCAGGACAACAGACAAAGACTGATGTCATCCTTCGAGCAGTCCAGTAGTGTGTGAAGAAGTTCGTTCAGTTGAACCATGGTGGGGCGTTTCGGTACAGAGAGTAAGTTCCTCATTGGTTCAGAGAAAAGCTCTCAGCCTGGGTATGCAAGGATGCTCGCCAGTGCTCAGCCACACCCCTGCATCCTGCACCACAGGACCGTTTTCTAGAGATACACCCATATGGATTTTTTTCAATGACGATACCAATTCCAGTGTTTTTGGAGGTCAAAGGCCGAAAGGCTCGTATAAACTGATTTTCTCTCTCTCTCTCTCTCTCTCTCTCTCTCTCTCTCTCTCTCTCTCTCTCTCTCTCTCTCTCAAAGATTCTGATATCCATAATTAATGTTGCTAACTGTGTAGCCTAAAAGGCATCTGATACCACTGTCTGCGCAAGTGCCTTTCATTCTAGGGTGTGGTTACTGTTTACTCCAGTGGTTGAGCAACACTTTCATGTCAAGGTAATATTTTGTACCAGGGACCCGAAGATTTGTGTTGTTCAAATCTTTCAAAAATGATTGATTTTTATTTTTTATTTTTTCAATTGACAATTGTCCTTGGAGGGGAGAACAGGAGATAAGCTAGCTCATGGCATTCTCTAAAGAGGTGAGCTGGGTCAGATCAAAGCCAGCCCTCATCGTAGACTGAATATGAGGTGACAGCAAATAATGACATCATGTGTGGCTCACAACGCATTGTGAGCTTGTAGTTATTTTGACTATTTTTGAAAAAAAAAAAAAAAGAAATCTTCAGAAATGTTGCCATATTTGCCCAAAAAAAGGTATGCCAGAGTTAATGTTGTTAACATGTTTTATTAAAGTCTTAAATTGTGATATTATCAAACATACAGCACATATCAAACATAATCAGACGGTTTACACGTCCCAACAGGAAATGCATTTACTTACCAAAAGCAGGGATAAAACATAACCCCCATCGGCCGTACATAATGAATGACCTTCAGGGCAAGGGGGGTTCGAGGGGGCATGTCAAAAGCTGAAGTGTGGATTCCCCTGCCATACAGGTATATAAATAGTTTCCCATTTTGTGCCGGTGTCAATCTAAATACATCATCCCCCACCACTGACCTGTTCAGAGATACAGTATTTTGTGCTTTTGTATTTCCACTGACTGCGCCCAGAGATGGAGTGTTGATTGTCTGTCCCGTGGGCGTCTTGGCGTATATGGGAGCAATCTGCACGCATGAAGACAACAGGGCCATTACTCAGTCTTAAAATGATGCAGCTTCTTATCACCTCGCAGGGTTGACTGAGGCAGATGCTCCTGTCAACATGCAGAGCAACCAAAGCATCCGTTGTGCGCGTGCGTGTTTGTGTGCGTGCGTACTTACCTACTGCTATACAGTATAATTTGAGAAATACACACTTGTGAGGACAATGCCCCTGGTCCTCACAAGAGAAACGGATGGTTATGGCTTGTAAAAAATTCAGGTTAGGGTTAGGATTAAGCATTTCAGAGGTTAGGGGTTGGGGTTAGAGATATTCCAATATGTACCGGACACACACACACACCAGTGTTGATTTCGTCGACTAAAACTATGACGAAAAAGTCTGTGGACTACCTTTTTTTCACTGACGAAAACAAAATAAAAACTAAGCTACAACGACTAAAACTATGACTAAATGTATTGACAATTTAGTCAACACATAAGACTAAAACGTTAGGGAGGGACTTGTGGAGAAGAGATCCAGTACTAAAAGACAAGTAATTTTATGTTTGGTTGCACTCGGCTGAAAAGTGAAAATAGCCGATCTACAAGCTCACAACGTGTCGCGCTGCGACGCGTTGTGAGCTTGTAGATCGTCTATTTTCAGCATGCAACCAAGTGTAAAATCAGCCATTATGACACCATCAAGGCACTGCCAAAATACATTTTAGTCAACTAAATCAACTGTAGATTTAGTTGACTATAATCTTATGATATTTAGTTGACTAAAACTAGACAAAAACTAAAACATTTCAGATGACTAAAATATGACTAAAACTAAATGGAATTGTATTCATAAGACTATGACTAAAACGAAATCAAAATTTGCTGTCAAAATCCGCACGCACGCACGCACGCACGCACACACACACACTCTCTCTCTCTCTCTCTCTCTCTCTCTCTCTCTCTCTCTCTCTCTCTCTCTCTCTCTCTCTCTCTCTCTCTCTCTCTCTCTCTCTCTCTCTCTCTCCCTCCCTCCCTCTGTCACACACTTGCACACATGCAAACACCATCATCCCAGCATCTCTATAGTCCTGTGGTATATGGCAACGGGACGGAATGTCAAGTTGGACATGAGCTGTTGACAGGCGACCCATGTCGGAACAAGGTTGATAACTTGCGGCCACTTTGGATAATAGGAACGATGACTATCATCAAAATGTGATGGTTCCCTGTTGTCCCATGCGTAATGAAATGTCAGGCTGGATTCAAAGACGTTACGTGTCTTCAGAGGGTGTATTTACTCACACGCGATAAAGTTGCTACATTGTAATGCCTGTCAAATTAATGTTTGCACAAGACCAGCCAAACATTGTGAAGAAGCAAGAGCCACCCGCTGTGGAATGTTAACAATTCATTTCAGCATAACGTCTCTGTCGGGTGGAAACCTCATAGGCTATGTTCTAAAACTGTTACTTTTCAGGATTAAAATTCAAATGTAGCAAAAAGTGGCAGATCTACAAGCTCAACACGCGTCGCTTTGCGCCGCGTTTCGAGCTTGTGGATACGCTACTTTCGATGCTTTTGTGTGACGCTGTTACTGGTCAAGTAGGGCATTCATTTACGAAAAACGCAAAAGGTTAGAATATGGAGATTTCTGCCCGACGGCAACAATGGACCCTTATACTCTAGGTCTATGGGGTCCAAATGGACCTGTAATCTGTCCACGTCTCTGTCTGTGGATTCAGAATCAATCTTCCAAACGACGTTGCGTGCCACATTTATTGTGCACGGATGTCATTTTTCACTCCGATATTCCATACGGTCTGTCTTGGCTTCCAAAGTTTGCGGGAGGGGCATATTTTACTTCATGAACACACCCTCCAAGCTACTCCAAAATAAATCACATCTTGAGGGGCCTCTACACAATGCAGAGCCAAAAGCGATTTCAAGTAAAGGGCACAACAAATGTGACACTGTTTGTAACAAAAATATTTTTTTCTTTCTTTTTTTTTTAACATTCTTTACCAAATTAGGTACACATGATCTCGGGAGTCATGTGATAAATAAGCGTCAAGCACGGTTTTGATTTTCTATAATGTGTGTCTGTGATTGTCTTCAGAAATGTGAGGGAGGGGCTTACCTTTCACAAATATGCCATAGATCATGAATGCAACATCCAATCGGGTTGATAGGAAAATCGAATTAAATTCACTTCTTGCGGAGCTTCTCGAGTGCACCACCAAAGGTGCTTTCACTCGTGACAATAGGGGGCGCCATAATAGTTAACCCCCCCCCCCCCCCCCCCCCCAAGCCTAATATCTCCCCCGGCCTATGGGGAACTCCCTTTTAGGCTAGTGGTTAAGATGTTGGCTTTCCCCAACCCCGGTTTGATTCCCGGGCGTTACATTATTGGTGCCGTGACCCGGATCAGCTTTCCCGGTGGGAGGCGACCGCAACCCACGACCTATACACAGCCCTGGATAGTCAAACCCGGCCTGGTGGAGATATGCCCCCCCTTTTTATTCCAGTTAAAATCCCATCATCAACATTTTGAATGCTTCTTAATGAATCAATTCTTATATGTTCTCCTTTAGACTGATGGTGGTGTCGGTTCTGCTCTCACCCTTTATCACCAGCACTTCAGACAGTCCTCAGACTATCCCAGATTTGAATCTGGAGGTTATTTTTAACCTCAGCAAGGAAGGCAACCAGGTGTCTCAAAAGCGTCTCAAAATCACACGCGCAAGAAAAGAAAATATCACCGACGTCGCGTGGAAACCTTGCACGTCCAAAGCGGTTACTTTTCAGGAAATTTAGAAAAAAAATAACCTGTGTTTCAATGGATCCAATCCAGTTATTATTTTGTCATAATCTCGTGTCTTTTCATTGGTTAAATATTCATAACCCACAGACACATTTAACCTCTTTCAGTTTCATTCTTTAACCCATTAAGCCCCCACTTTAACCATTATTTTATACTTGGGCTATTCAAAAATAGCAGATATACAAGCTCATAGCGTGGCACCGAGTGCCACGCTATGAGCTTGTAGATCTGCTATTTAAAAAAAATCATGAACATTTGGGCAAATATTTGAATATATATATATTTTTTGAAGCGTACGTTTGTAACTCAAATCTTTGCTTCTGGGGGTCCCTAGGGCATTTTTATCTAGATGAGGGTCCGCGGCCAAATACATATAATTTCCTTGATATGAAAAAGTTTTAGAACCACAATATATTTTGTTCCAGGGACCCCCCAGAAGAAAAGATTTGAGTTAAAAATGTTCGCTTTAAAAAAGTACACTGTATGTTCAAAAATGTGCACACATTTTCAAGATTTTGTTTTTCAAAAATCAAATCTTTGCTTCTGGGGGTCCCTAGAGCATTTTTTTTTTAGATGGGGGTCCGCGGCCAAATACATATAATTTTGGGGGTCCTTGACATGAAAAAGTTTCCGCCGCGCTATGAGCTTGTGTATCTGCTATTTTTGAAAAGCCAAAGTATAAAATAGTAGAAATAGCACATTGTGAGCTTGTCGATCGGCTATTTTCGCTACTTTCGCACAGCACTCTTGTAAGGACAAAGTAGGGCGTTTATTTACGAATTAAAAACGTGTACGTTGAATTATATGGACATACAAGGTTTCTGCCCGACAGCGATATAGTACGTATATATCTATAAAAACCTACTTTCACCAGCTGGTACATTGTGGAGTGTCCTTGAGAGATAAAAATGTGGCTGGGATCTTCAGTCCCACTTGTCTGAAGGCTTTAGAAAACACACACACACACACACACACACACACACACACACACACACAGACACACACACACCACACGCACGCGCACACGCACACACACACACACACACACACACACACACACACACACACACACACACACACACACACACACTTCTGCACCCTCACTCTGAGCTAGCGCTTAACCTCACTCCTGACCCAGAAGATAATAAAAAAAAGAAAACTGCACCAGAAATCATAAAGTCCCTTCTGCTCCGAGCCTCCCTCAGTGTGTTTGCACTGCAAAAAAATGATATTGTCTCAATATTCTTTTTTTTAGGGGGTTGCTGAATTGAGTCCACAAATCTATTTTTAATCCAATAAGTGAAACAATGTGCAATAATGAGAGTTTTTTTTGTTTGTCTTCTGTGCAGTGTCACATTCCAAGGTACAGTAGTTTAATCAGTGTCACCTTTTGAGGAGTTACTTGCATATACTTAAATACAATTTCGAGGTACTTTTACTTGAGTATGTACATTTTTCTGATTATTTTACTTTTACTCGACTACATCTCAGAGGCAAAAGTTAACTGTCAGCTCAAGATCATTAAGAATGAGTGAAATTATCAGGTCAGACATTCCTGATATGAGTTGAGTATATATAAAATGACATACCTAAATAAGGTGCATAGTTATAAGAAATGGCAGTGAATGAGGAAGTTTAATAGCAGCATAGATAGTAACCAGTGGGACAGTAATAAAGTACATGTATAGGCCTACTTGAGTAAGGAGCTCACATAATTTTAGCATAGTCTTAACATATTTGTGCTTATTCTATCAATTACTTTCGCAGAAAATAGCCGATCAACAAGCTCACAACGCGTCGCAGCGAGGCGTTGTGAGCTTGTCGATCGGCTATTTTCAACGAAAGCTTTCCGCACAAAAAGCAGAAAATACACTAGTATAGAGCCCGGTCAACCATATGGGGTTTAAGTGGTCAAGAGGTAATTTATTTAGCCACCCCCTAGATGTTTTCTGAAATGACGCATCTGTGTACGGGTGACCTGATAGCAGAGTGATTGGGACACATACCACACGGACTCGCATGCATGAGACTGACTTCCCGGTTCAATTTCCGGCCGGCCCGACTTTAGTTGTACCAAAGCATCCATTGGTCAACTATTGGTCAATATTGTCAATGCTTGCTAACTGGCACACCTAAAGTAATTGAATGGTTTGAGAGCCCGCCTGGGAAGGCAAAGGTCCCTGGTTCGATTCCAGCCCTCAGCAAATGTGTCAAACTGAGCAAGACATATGCTCCTTGACTGCTTCCCGAGAGCTTCACACCAACGGCTGCTAGCTCACTGCTCCTAGGATGGGTAAAGTGTAGAGGACAAATTCCACATATGCGTAAATAGTGTCACTTATGCAGTGACAAAGAAAAAACACCCCAAGGAGTGAGGACCAAATTATTATTATTATTAATATTAAATCAAATCAAACATAGCTTAGCCACTTTCTGTGTAGAGTCTGCATGTTCACCCTAAGAAGAAAAAATGCAGTAATCCTGGTCTCTATACTGCCTCCCCCTGGTCAGCCGGGGCGCCTGATGGAGGGGAAAGGAACTGGTTGGAATAACGTGTTCCTTCCACACGCTACGTCCGTCTGGGGAAACTCCCCTGTCAGGTGATAAGAAGCGGCCTGCTCACTCCTCATGCATTGAAGGAAGCATGAGATCAGTTCGGGGCTCTCCCCAGGCTGGCAGAGGGAGAGTAGCGCCCAGGATTACAGTTTAGGCAATTGGCACTGGGTGTAAAAATGGGTTACAAAAATGGAGGGATTAAAAAAACAAGGAAACCAGGAGACCTGGTTCTGCCAGACCCCTAGTGGTTGAAACTTAGCCTTTGAAACTCTGCCGTCCTCCTTTTTTTTTCGGGTTCGGGTTGAATGCCGGACTTCACATGACGTGTGTGCAGAGCAAAAGAGGGACGGACTGACAGACAAAGCCTCCTGTAGGCCGACCTCCCTGGGGTCTGGCAAAAAAAAAATAGCCTAACCACAGTGCAAAACTGCCCTCTTCCCCAACTGTGTTCTTTTACAATGCACTTGTGCTATAGTTTAAATGACAATAATGTTATCCTAGAACCTTGATTCATCTTCTGTTTTTCTTTAGGTAGTCGTTGTGTTGGTAGTCATGGCTGTCAGTTCCCACCTGATGTCGTGTGGAAGGTCTGACAGCTCTGAACCATACTGAATAACTGCTAGCTTGCATAATGTCTTCAGACTAGGATTCAAGTCTAAGATGTACAGCATGTCAGGCATCTCGCCATCGCCATCAGCTTCATCTTCAACATCCACTGGATCATCATGTCCTCCAAAGAAGATGATACGATCTCCCACCATGCAACAGCACATATCATACATCAATGAACATGGGTCTTTTCCCTTGGACTCAACCTTCTTCCAGGTGAATGCCTCTGGATTGAATTTCCACAGATCAACGAAGATGCGGCCCAAATGTAAGTTGGCACCACCAAATATGTACAGCTCTCCATTGTAGGCAAAGGCTGAATGACTCGAGCGTCCTTCTGGAAGAAGCTGTGCAGAAGGCGTGCTCAGCCAGCAGTTGGTCTCTATGTCAAACACTCTGATGTTGTTGCTGTAGCCGCCCTGTTCCTCTTCACCCCCAAATACAAACATCTTTGTCCCAATGATGGTGGCAGAGTGTTGTATTGAAGCAAGTGTCGGATTGCTTCTGGTGTTAATCAAAGACCAGGCCATTGTGGTGATGTCCAACCTGCAGATGTCACTATAGCGTGTCCCTCCGCCCTGTCCTCCATAAATATACATGACCTTCCCAAAGACACAGGCTGAGTGGTCGATCCTCTCACCTGGAACTGCCCCAGAAACCTTGGGCTTGAGCCATGTGTTGGCGTCAACATAAAATGCATAAAGGGTGTTGAAGGGCCCCTTGTTGTAAGTAATCCCTCCCCAGATGTAGATGATATCTTCTATCAGCACAGCTGTGTGGTACACACGCATGGAGGGAACCTCGCTTCCAGTTGTCACTGTGGGCAATGTCATCCAACACAAAGACACTGTGTTGAAGATGTACACCTCAATATGATGATCTATTTGGTGATCTATGTGGTTGTTGTCTATGGTGGTGTCAAAATGGTACCCTCCAAAGGAGTACACCTTTTGTCCCAGTACCACGGAGGCATGTTGATAGGTAAACTTTGTTTCTCCTTTCAGATGTACTGTCCAACGCAACATTAGCACCAGCTGTGGAAAAATTACTGCTCTGCAACTCTTCAAATTGTCGTCTTTAAAATCATCGTATTGCGCACACCGCTTATATTGGTGCAGCGGTACAAATGTATTTGGGAATTAGGGATTAGCTGATGCCTGTTGATCAGGGGTGCAATGCTTACTGGACGGCCTTGCACGCCGTGCCGGAACGTATTTGACCAGGAGCACACGCAGGCACACGCATAGATTTAAAACTACTTTAAATTCTCACCTCAACAAAGTTTTCAAAGGCTCCTGACTCACACCTAGCGAATTAACATAGGAATACGCCTAGATGCATATCAATTGTCCATTGTGTGACTTGCAGTGTAGGTGTTAATCGACGTTCGCGTCATGTCATTGAAATAGAGTGCAAGAACATACCAAATGAGCATTGCATGCCTGCTGTTGATATACCTAATAAGGCAATCAGATAGCCATAGCAACCGCAATCAGAATCAGAATCATCTTTATTGTCACATCACATGTTTACAGGTGTAAAACAGTAGGTGGAAGTTGTTGAAAGAAAATAAAGAGGGGGGGGGGCAAGGGAAGGATAAACAATAGGAAGGAATCAAAAAAGAGAACACGGTACATATTTACACATATATTCATCCAAACATTATGTACATGAGGTTTAGAAATAAGGTGCATGAGCATAAGAGCTGGTATATACCGTTCATGACATAGACATTAGTGCAAGAAGAGTATCAGTGCGTTGTACAGGAGATCTCCCAGAAACCAAACTAAAATCCCAGTGCTGTTGCAGCAGCCTCTTTAGATGGACACTGAGTGAATCAGTTGTTCTCCAAGGACCCCAGAACTGATATGTATTTGGACCCCCATTTGGACTCCCATTTAAAAAGATGTTGGCACTATTTGTGTTGTTAAAAATGATCAAGATTATAATTTCTTTGACAACCGATTTGCAAGCTCACAACACGCATGCTGCGTTGTATTTTCGTCTGTCTGTGACCAGCTAATCTCCGCCACCGTTGGCCTGGTTGCTGTGAAACTGCACACACACACTCCCTGGATGCCACAGCAGAACCTCTGTCCCACATTTTTCAGATCAGCCTGGCATAGTGCCACCATGAGGCCGACTTAAAAAAAATAATAATAATATTACTCCTACAGATTTTGTCCAAAAGATACGCGAATCGGTACACAGTATCTTTCCATATTCCATCCTGATTGGCTAAGATTGGCTTACAAAGTTTGCAGCATTGGTTTGTTTTGAACAAAATGTCTCAAATCATGAACGCAGCATGCGATTTCCGTGACATTTTCCACGTAGATTCTTACTTGGCCCAGGAAAAAATGCCACCCTTTTCACATTGGCCTGTTATAGCGCCACCAGCAGGTCTAATTTAGCAAACCACCTTTTGGAACAAAATCATGAATGCAGTGTAATAATAATGATAATAATAATGGATTCTATTTATAACGCACTTTACATTTACAAGAAATCTCAAAGTGCAGTGTCCGATGGCTCTGAAAGGCCCAAGGCCACAATAACCTACTTGATCTGGCGGAGACTTGTGCTCCGAGGAGCACTTTTTCTAGTTTAGTAATACTTTCACTCCACTACATTTCAAAGACAAATATTGGACTTTTGACTCCACTGCATTATAAATGGACCACTTAAGCTCTATTTCAAATACAGTGAAAATAGCTGATCTAGAAGCTCTCTCACATTGTGGCACGTTTTGAGCTTTCATACTGTAAGGAAGATCGGGGAAAAAAGTAACGGGGCAAAAGTAACACACTCAATAACTCTAATTAGAAATAAGCTAGAGGGCTGAGACTTTTTGTGCACATGCTCAGTAGGGTCCTCTCTCTGCCTATAGACACACACGGCCGGAAGCGGAAGGCCTACAAATTCACGCCCACTTTTGACACTCGGGGTCCGTTAGAACGATGAACTGCAGCTCTCAATGCAATCTCTATGAGAGGCATTGTAAAATACCGTAATTTCACTGGTTAACTACTGAAGCTGTAGCGATTTTTTTTGTGCTCTAATAAACTGTCCCATTTGTTTAATGTATCCTTTTTAATGTCCCATATCTGTCATCTCGATATACTACCCACAATATACTATAATATACTCCATCAGTATGTCAAAACCGCTAGCATCGGAGATTTAGAGTTTAAGTGGTCGCATGGTATATACGTCACGGACGCATCCCTTGAGGTTTTCAATACCCAGAAAACTGGCGAAAGTGTCCGTTTTCAATATGTTTTGGTCATTATCTCTGGAACAGAAGGTCCAATCTGCTCATTTCAAAGCTTGTTGGATGCGTGACTTTGAGGACATTAAGCACACATTTTTGGGTTATTTTTTTATTTTTTTTAGGGGAGGCGAGATCTTAGTTGGGCAGGCAACCGCCTGTCCTGTCTCTACAGTGGGTACACCACTGGTCAGCGCTCGGTGCTCGTAAAGGCAGTGATGTCACTGAAATGTGACAACTTGTCTGTCTGCCGTCTACCCTCTGCTGTGTTAACATTATGGGTAACTCGTTAAAGTGGCAAATTAAATGTGAAACACATCAACTATTAAGAAAACAAGAAGATATGTTGACAAAGACACGCCATACATTTGGAAACATATTTTTATTTAAATCAATATCGTCTCCAGTTAATGTAGGAATATTTTAAAAGTAGGCTAACTCTCATATCCTCTCATAGGGAATGCATTGAGAGCTGCAGTTCATCGTTCTAACAGAAGTTTTCAACAAAAAAATGATTTTGAGGTGTAAATGTAAATTTTTGAGTGTACGGTATTTTCCTTCTGCTGTCTAAAGATAAGACGTCAGCTAATTTAAACTTACAGATGAATTGTATCTCTATGTTATTGGTCACAAGTTAACATCAGCAGCCTATGCTAGTATAGGTGTTTCTAGCAAGAATATTGGATTTTATCATGGTTGCCCCATCGGGGGCAATTGTAACAAAGTGACCGGGGTCAATTGCAACAATGTGTTTTCAATGCAAGCAGATTTTTTTTTGTCTGGGATTTCATACTTTTATGTTAGTAAATGAACCTATTTCACTAAATGTCACTACATTTCAAAGTAAAAATACATTTAAATAATAAAATAAAATATAGACATACATTTGAAAAATCAAAATTGTAAATAATAATAATAAAAAAAAATACAAAATATTTGTAATTATGTATACAAAACATTTGTAAGTAAAACTGTTAAATTGTAAAAAATACATATTACTTGGTGATGTGCTTTTATTTGAGATAAAGTGTATTAATATGACTTATTTTTACAGGGTAACAATTGCCCCCAACCACTGTTACAACTGCCCCTGTCACGGGGGCAATTGTAACACTGTGACTCATTGCATTCAAATTAATATTTTACTCTTGTCCTTGTTAGTGAAAGCTTAAAAATTGTATTATTATTTAGGGCACATATATATGTTTCTTATAGCAAAAGATGACTAGGATATTTCAAGTAGTCTGTGAATTATGAAGGCAAACACAAAAAGTGTTACTTAGATCTGATTTTTTTTTTCACATTTTGACTTTACTTACGGTTTTAAACGTATTTAAGTTTGATACTTTATTCATAATTTGTTGCCAATACTTTTGTAAGCAAAGTTTTGAATGCAGGACTTTTACTTACAGTAAGTATTTCTACATTGTGCGACAGACAGTCTTGCTACTTTTAAGTAAAACAAAATATTTTTCCGCCACTGACAGTATTGTGTCTAAGCCAGGTGCTGACAAGCTCTCCTGAAGTCCTTTCTAAAGGTCAGGCCTCCCGCTGAGAGGTGTGTACTTTTTGAATAATTCATTTTTCGCTGTTTCCCCTCGGGACACATGACAAGAAAAAAGACGATGACATGCGTAAACAGCACCGTTTCATCGCCCAGCTTTCTGCTCCCGGTATCTTTTTTTAAGCAACGGTTACTTTTTAATTAGTAGATAATCAATATGGTAATGGCATTTTGCAAAGTAGAAGGAGAGGGTTCAAACGATGTTAGGAGTTTACCGAGGTCGGAAAGTCATAGCCAATCAATGTTCCACTGCTAATGTATTAGCAGGTTTATGCAGAGCACAGTGACAGCACCATAAGAGTAAGATAATTTGTTGTTAAATGTTTTATATTCTGCAACTATACCATATCTTCTATCAGTGGTTCTCAAACATTTATTTTTTTGTTTTGTTTTTAAGGACCCCCAATTTTGTAAGCTTTAGTCCAACCCCATAACTGGTCCATTATGGGTCCAATAGGTACCATTTGTACACTCACAGAGTTACCGACTGGTAAAGGTTCACTCACATGGGTCCCTAACTACCAATACTTTAGCCGGGGACCCCCAGTAGTTTGAGGACTACTGTCTTATATGGTCTTATCTGGACCACAATGTAAACAAGCTTTGGCTTTGTGTGACTTGATCCATGTTGACGTTTTAAGTTGCGTTGTTTGCTTTTGACATGAGGCCGATTCTACAAATGCCTTCTAAATCAGTGGTTCTCAAACTTTTTCATGTCAAGGACCCCCAAATTGATATTTATTTGGTCGCGGACCCGAGCCTGATGGAGGGGAAGGGAACTGGTTGGAATAACGTGTTCCTTACACGCGCTACGTCCAACCAGGGAAACTCTCCCCTGTCAGGTGATAAGAAGGTCAGTTGGCTCTCAAGCATTGAAGGAGGCATGAGCTCGGCCCTGGCCTCCTTAGGCTGGTGAGGGGAGTGTAGCGCCCAGGATCAATTAGAAAATTGGCACCGGGTGAAAATAAGGGTTACAAAATCGTGGGATAAAAACATTTGAAAAATTAAAATAAAGTCGACACCACCTGTCCCCTGTACAGACCGCCTTCACAACACAGAGGCCGACCTCTTGGTCCAAGTGGGACCAGAGACGAGAGCATGGCTGCACCACACTGAGCTGGTCATATTTTAAAACGACGATACGCTAAATAAGAAGAAGAGGGGGTTCCAGTTGTGGGTGTCCTATTATCTTTTCCGAAAATATGAGATCTACAAGTTCAGAATCAGAATCAGGTTTATTGTCACATCACAGGTTTACAGAGTAAAAAAAATTGGGTGAAATTAGTTTTCGTGCATAGTTCCCATCGTACCGTTATTTCCATAGAAAGAAGAAGCGGAGGAAGAAGAGAGGGGGGTTGGGCAAGTGGAAAGGGAGATCAAACACGAGAACAAAGAAAAACCAAACACGTTATCTACATATTTACACTAGTACCTGAGCACGCGTTGCAATTTTCACAGAATGTTTGCCTATTATGACTTGCCCGTAATGTTAATTTAGCCCCAACTCCTTTGGCGTGCTGTGTGTTATGACGGTACAATTGCACATAATGTGAAATGTGTCCTCACCGTTTAACCATCCTAACTATTAGGGTGCTATTATTTCAGCGCCCGGGGAGATGTTGCCAGTTAGGGGTTAAGTGTCTTTGCTCAGGGAGACACTTTGATACATAGACTGGGTGGCAAACTATTTACTGTAGGGCTTAAGTGGTTAAGAATGAGACCATCAATCATGTTATGACTGCTGTGCCAAGTCAAATTGGCTGGCATGGCATCTTATTTTATTGGCGCTTATTTTCTGTTGTCGTATTTGGGTTTGCTTGAGATACGTAACCGCATGAACCCTAGCGTCCGTATTCTGGTGCAAACATTCAGCAAAAATAGCAGATCTACAAGTTGTTGGTGAGCTCGTAGATACAGTAGGCTATTTTCTTTCTTTCTTTCTTTCTTTCTTTCTTTCTTTCTTTCTTTCTTTCTTTCTTTCTTTCTTTCTTTGGGAAAAAATATAAATAAATCTATATGTTCTTCCTTTGTAGAACATTAACCCATTAAGACCTGGAACGCATCTGTGTCAGTTTTTGATTTGAGCTAAAAAGCATTATTTTAGACTTTGACTATTCAAAAATAGCAGATTATACAACTCGTAGCACGGCACCGAGTGCCGCGCTATGAGCTTGTAGATCTGCTATTTTTGGAAAATGTGTGAAAATCCAATCTAATATATATTGTTTTGAAGCAAACATTTTTAACTCAAATCTTTGCTTCTGGGGGTCCCTGGAACAACATATTTTGAGATGGGGGTCCGCGGCCAAATACATGTCATCTTGGGGTCCTTGAGATGAAAAAGTTGGAGCACCACTAATATAGAAACATATGTTTTTTTCAGAAAACTGTTGGGATTTAGAAGACATTTGTAGAATTCTTTCATTCTTTCATTCTTTCATTCTTTCATTCTTTCTTTCTTTCTTTCTTTGTGAAAAAAACAAATACATCTATGTTCTTCCTTTGTGGACCATCAAAGAGATTTCTTCCCCTTTTTAATGGGCTTTTTTTGTTGTTGTTGCCACAAGCCAGCCCAGTTAAGATCAAATGAAACTGGCCAGAAAATGGATAGCGTGTTATCCATTTGACAAGTAACAGTCGGGCAGTCACGGCCGGAACAACTGAAACACGGGGCCACACATTCTCTCTCCGTCTGCTTGAGTGAACACACTCGCTCTTACAAGTCCCACAAATTACTGAGCTTTTGTCACCGTCTAATAGAGGTCTTGAACGCTGTTCCTCTGCCCTTGGTGTGTCGCACAATGAGCTGTCAAAGAAACTTCTTAGAGGTCATGTGAACGCACGTTGCATTCAGCGGCACGGCCAATGGGTTTAATGCTGCAATCCAGAACTTGAACGCTATGGCATGGGCTTGTGGAAGGGCTATTTTCGGTGAAGTCATTTGGTGTAGAGCAGGGGTCTTCAACAGTGGGTCAGGGACCCCTAGGGGGTCCTCAGAGTTACTACAGGGGGGCCGCCAGATCTTTGTGTGATAGGACGTTTTTACATTTTTACAGTTGTTTTTACTTTAACCACTTGATCCTATAGCCAAACATAGCAGATCTAGAAGCTCAGCTATTTCCGGCACAGAGGTTTGGTATAGATGGAAAAAAGAGCAGACCAAGTACAGAGTTAAATGTCAAGTTTACTAAGTATTGACAGTTTAAGTGGTTAAATGTCTGAAAATACACATTCATCCAACATACACTGATGATCAAATGTCAAACAAGTGTGAAGCTATCTATGAAATCTATTGAAAAGTTTAATCTGCAACACAATTTTTTACAATATGTAGAGGGGGTATGGGGGTCCCTGCTTCATCTCTCTCAGCTAAGGGGTCCATGGCCTTAATAAACCCTGGTGTAGAGGGGAAAAAAGGAGGGGTCCTATAGTGTTAGACCCTTGGGTCATGAAGTATATAGGGTGTAAGTGGTTGACGGTAGCGTAAGTGATATTTTATGGTTAAGTAATAATTGCTACAGTATAGAGCAGGGGTCTTCAACAGGGGGTCCGGGACCCCTAGGGGGTCCTCAGAGTTACTACAGGGGTCCGCCAAATCTTTGTGTGATGTGATTTTTTTTACCTTAACCACTGAACCCTAGCATCCCTTTTCTGAGGAGAACTTTAGCCAAAAATAGCCGATCTACAAGCTCACAACGTCTCGCGCTGCGAGGCGTTGTGAGCTTGTAGATCGGCTATTTTTGGCAAAGAGTTATAGGTATAGAGGTAAAAAAAAGAGCAGACCAAGTAAACAAAAAAGTTTAATCTGAAACACAATTTTATACAATATAGAGGGGGTCCCTGCTTCATCACTCTCTCAGCTAGGGGGTCCTTGGCCTGAAAACATTGAAAACCCCTGGTATAGAGTGTTTGTTCAGTAACCATCTCCCCGTCTCTCCAGCTCTTTAGTAAAGATCAAATACATTTTCAGGTGGGTTGGCAATTTCATCCAATCAGGAGAAAGTACCCATCTATCAGCTTAAATCTTAGTGCTCCAGTTCCACTGTTGACTGCTCACTTCTTTATGTCATCACCTCCAAATCCACCTGTTCATCGCGTATCCTCTATCTCTCCCCTGATAAAATAATCACAACCTGAAAATGCATTTTCTGTTTACTAAAGAGCTGGACAAACACTCTTTAGCAATGATTGGAATATAGAGCTATGTACCTTTAAAGTCATACTAGTATGTAACCTTTTCAATGAAGCAACATTTATTTTGAATTTCAACGGTATATTTTTGACAATAATCATTCTATATACATAAATATATTCATTCATTTTCAAGTAAATACATACTGTTCAAACTCCGTTCTAGACCATGCTTAATGTGTAATGGAATGGTACTCCCATGTTTGTTTGTTGTTGTAGTTTTTTTGGCTAGTTATTTTCTTAAACTGAATTCTGGGAATCGCAGTTCTAACAGACCATAGACGGAAGCTGTAATGACCACGGATCAAAAAGACTACAAAAATGTTACTTACAAAGTATGGCTTTAATTAATAAAGTTTGTATGGTAGAGTATGATAATATAAGAATATATGAAAATATAACCAATACTGTACATCTGCAGTGGTCTCCCTACTTGAGAAGTAGTACTGCCTGAAGCTTATCACAATTTGTCCTCCATCCAAACGGGGATTCCCTCGCGGAAGAGTGGTTCGAGACCCGGGTTCAAGTGTCATATTATCAACCACTCATGGCCTGTTTTATACTTCGGTTCAAAAACAGTCAATCTACAAGCTCACAACATGTTGCAGCGCATCACAACGCGTTGTGAGCTTGTAGATCTGTTATTTGCAAGATTGTGGAAAAAAAAAATCGAATACAGGCCTTTTACTTGTCTGAACGCTGCGAACGTTCATAGACGATTCAGACGTTCAGACAGCAGTACGCTCACCCTTTCTACATCTTTCGGGTTTGACAACGGCACTCACTGGGACATCGGAAAGGATGTGATGCCATCACTATAGGACGACTTGAGAGGGAGAATATGTTGTATTACTACTTTTACTTAACCCATTAAGACCGGGAACGCATCTGTGTCACTTTTTTATTTGAGCTAAAAAAATAAGCATTATTTTACACTTTGGCTATTTAAAAATAGCAGATATACAAGCTCATAGCGCGGCACCGAGTGCCGCGCTATGAGCTTGTAGATCTGCTATTTTTGAGAAATCGTGAAAATGTGTGCAAACCTTTGCATTTATATATTTTTCAAGCGAACATTTTTAACTCAAATCTTTGCTTCTGGGGGGTCCCTGGAACAAAATATTTTGAGGTGGGGGTCCGCGGCCAAATACATATCATTTTGGGGGTCCTTGACATGAAAAAGTTTGAAACCCACCGATATACTGTAGCAACATTTTTTATTTTTTTTTCAAAAAACTGTTTTTAGAACTGATTTAGAAGAAATTTTGCAGAATCGGAACCTCAGGCCTCAATTGGTTAAGTAAAAACATTTAGTATGTCTTCCACCTCTGAGAGAGAGAGAGAGAGAGAGAGAGAGAGAGAGAGGGGGGGGGGGGGGGGGTCTGTTGCCTGTGGCAAATGGTGCATTGATGGAGTGGAGCGTGAGTTCACTCTTTACCTTCACTTTGTCCTTGAGAGGTTCTCCTCCCACGCACTGCATTTAGCCCTCCCAAGAAGACACACACTTTCACACACACACACACACACACACACACACACACACACACACACACACACACACACACACATCACACATAAACAGAGAACACATTGAGAAATTAAGACGGCACACTACAAAATGAAAAGTGTTCATTTAAAGCTGCAATCAGGAAATTATTTTAACAAATAATATGTCATTTAAACCAATCTGTACAGTAGAGTATGTTGATACATTATAACTACTACAAGAGTATGTTAATACAATATAACTAGTACTGTGCATCTGCATGGTAGAGTATGTTAATACAATATAACTACATCTGTATGGTAGAGCATGTTAATACGTGTAATTTTAGATGTCTTTGGCTATTCAAAAATAGTGCCGTGCTATGAGCTTGTAGATCTGCAATTTATTTGTTTTAATCGTGAACATTGTGCAAATCTTTGAATATGTATATTTTTAAATCAACATCCCTCAAATGTCTCAACAAATGTCTTAATTTTTCGGAAAAACTTGTTGCTACATCAGTGGTGCTCAAACCTTTTCTTGTCAAGGACCCCCAACATTGGATGGCCGCCGACCATCAAAATATGTTGTTCCATAATAGTGTAATAGTATATAATGATATAATATAATACATTACAGCAATAATGTTAGATTGTATATAATGGTAAAATTGCATTTAAACGGTGAGCTTTGAAGTCAGGAGAAAAACTTTGTTCTTGAAAAGCTGAGCTTTGAACATTCATGAATAAATCAGTTGCCTTGCCTTTGGCCTTTGTTGTTGTTGTTTTTTGTTTTTCTGTAAAATTTTAGATTATTCATAATCTAAGTTAGTCGACTTAGCCAACAGACTTTTTTCTTTTTTTTATGATGATGACATTTTACTGAAAGTGTTCTTTCATACACATGGGATATCAATAAATACAGTATTGAAATGATTACATTTACATCAGATAAACAGCTCTTGATACCCCGCCCAAAAAAAAAAGAAGAAAGAAAATGTTTTTTAATAAAACATCCCCCCATGAACAATTACAAAATGATAAACACAAAAAATACAACATCAACTCAACATTCTCAAACTCTGTCAGTAGTAGCCAATCATGTTTTATCTTTTAACCACTCAAGCCTGATTTATATACATAAATATGATATGTTATACATAGTTCTTGATCTCCTCAATATCGTACTCCATCTTCCTTTGCGTTTGCAGCTGAACAGTATTTTTCTTTGGTGGCATCTTGTCTTTTGTTAGATTTCGTAGTTAGTTAAAAGTTTAGTTTTCAGTCAGTCAGACAGCGTACCTCAGGGTGCCGCCATCTTGGAACGCCATCGTGGTCATACTGTATACAAAGGAGATAATATAACATGACAGCGCCTCACAACGCGTCGCACCGACAGTAGCCAATCCACCGGCTCACAACATGTCGCGATGCAACACGTTGTGAGCTTGTAAATCTGCTATTTAATAATCTGGACAATTTAGAAAATAGTATCTGGACAATTTTGAAATGGTGGGAGAACCGTGTTTGAGTCCCAGGAGGGCATGCAAGTTATGGATTTCCGCTTTACAGTATGTGCTATTGATATTAGTCTAGTCATTAAAGGGATAGTTCACCCCCAAAATGACTTTTTTATCGTTTAGTCACCCCATGGAGACTTGAATGGATATTTATTTTGTTTTTGTGGCATTCCTAAGCCACTAATTTGATGACCGGCAGCGGTTCCGGTAGGAGACACTAAAGAGTCATCTTTGTGTCTCCTACTGAAACCACTGCTGGTCATCAAAACTATCCCTTTAATGTAGTTAATTTACAACCATTGAGGATTCGTTGGGATCATGTCAGCAACACTTCGTCGATGTCTAAAACTGTTACTTTTCAGGAAATGGGGGGGGGGGAATAACCTGTGTTCCAGCGGATGTTAGTCACAAGCTTCTTGTTAATACTTTTCATTGGGTTTAATATGTATAAAACCCAACAGACACACTGAACCACCGTCACTGTCAAAAATGTTAAAACGTAGTGAAAATAAGTGATCTACAAGTTAAAATACTATGGCTATCATCTCTGTCGGGTGGAAACCTCATATGTCCAAAACGGTTACTTTTCAGGATAGCAAAAGTAGCAGATCTACAAGCTCAAAACGCGGCGCGTTTTGAGCTTGTAGATCTGCTGCTTTTGATGCTTTTGTGTGACGCTGTATAGTATGATCAAGTAGGCCAATAATGTACGACAAAACACGTAACATGTAACAAATAGCGGGCCCGACAATAACGATATACAAGGTTTCTGTCCGACATCAACGACTCGTACTGCTGTTGCCTCCGAATTGGACACAATGAAAGCAAATCTCTCTCTCTCTGTCTCTCTCTCTCTCTCTCTCTCTCTCTCTCTCTCTCTCTCTCTCTCTCTCTCTCTCTCTCTCTCTCTCTCTCTCTCTCCTGACAGCGTGCTGATGAAGTTAACCTGGGCGTGTGTGTGATAAATCACGGCACCTTGCTCGCCCAGTTGATAACACCTCATCGTCAGCAATTATCTGCCGCATCAGATTGGTCACCGCCACGACCGAGGGGACTCATAAATCCACCGCACCCTGAAGCTTCCTGATCCCACTGATACACGGTGAGGCCCCCGCGTGCCTCCATTTGTACACAGTGGTGGACAGTAACTGAGTGTTTACTTGAGTACTGTACTTTTTTTTTTTTTTTGTATATCCGAACTTGAGTTTTTTTGTATTTTTCCACCACATTTCAAAGACAAAAGACAATTGTTGTACTTCTGACTTCACTACATTTCTAGAAAGGGCAACATAATGAATTAACCACTTAAGCCCTATTTCAAATGTGATCAAAATAGCCAAGCTTGTAGATCTGCTATTTTCACTATTATTTCTAAATCTTTGATATTTTTTTAAATGTGTATACGTTGATATTAAACATAACATTTATTTTGTAATTTGTACATTTAGATACTTAAAGGACGAACGACTTCACCCATTTTCAACCTATCTTCATATAATTTGTCGTCACTAATAGTCATGATGAAATGGTACCATTTATTTGTACATGGTCTGTGTCTCCTAGGAGGGCTGTGGACACTTCAGAAACCATTTTTTTAAAAACAAGATTTCAAATGTTTAATTTAGATTTTTATTAACGTGAGAACAATGGCTTCCATTATAGCACGCTAACTTTCCAGGAATAGATAGCCTACGGCTTCCATTAGCTTCGATTCCCCATTGATGATGTTACTGGTAGGCGGGTTTCTGAACTGTCCACAACCCTCCTCTGAGACACAGACGGAGTAGACAAAAACCTAAAGGACCTATAATATGAAGATAGGTTGAAAATGGGTGAAGTCGTCCTTTAAGTATCTTTTAAAAGCATGCACTTTTGAATACTTACGTATGTTTTTTATACTTTGACTCAAGTACTGGAGTTGAGTACTTGTGTCCACCACTGTTTGTACACTCTCAGAGTTAAATGAACACTGCAG